>NC_047163.1:976611-1079111 GCF_009819705.1 Hippoglossus hippoglossus
GCGAGTGATTAGAAACCAGGAAGTCACGTGACCTGAGCAGCAGCGTTTATTAACTGTAGGAAACACAACAGTGACTCAACTGCAGCATAAACACTGTAAAAAAAGCTCCATATTTGTTTGTTCTGAGCAGCCGTGAAACAGCGATGAGTTTTCTCAGGAATTACTGCAGATTCCAGATAAGCAGGCGGCGGTTTCTCAACCGTAATGAGAACCTGAGGGAGGACTGTCGGCTGAACTAGGGCCCTCAGAGACGCCACACGTCAAGATTCAGTGATATCGTTTTATTTTGCAATGAAAGATGTGAAACTGGAGCCTTGTGATCCTGATTATCTGTCTGCTCTTGTTTTAAAGAGTTTGATTGAACGTCTGAAAACGACAAACTGAACAAACCCTGAAAATCTACCTGCGTTAACTCGTCTCCTCTCTGAAACAACATTTCAACTCAGTGGCATCAAAAAACAACTAACTCGAACCCTTTTAATCCATTTTACTACAAATAATTTCTAGTTTCCTTTTGAACATTGTTCAAACCATCCGTCACCTCCCTCCTGGCAGCGCTCACTTCATTTCTCACCGCTATGAAAACTTGCAGAGACATGAACGAGCAGCGAGTTCATTTAGAATCAGAAATGAAAGCACAGGCGTCCAGAAGACAGGATCTGATGGGAAATGTTCAGCACCGATGCAAACACTGTGTAATTTAAAGCAAATGGGTTCAATGTGCACAGTGACGTGCAACTGGCTCGGTTATCTTGTAAAACTCAGAGAGCGGTTCTGCATTTCCTCAGAGAAATGAGCCGTGCACCAGCGCTGACTCCGTGAGGCGGAGAGCCGCGGTCAGAGCTGCATTCCTGCTGAGACTCGGCAGAACGACACCAGGTAGAAACAGAGAGTGAGGGCGCCGAGGCAAAACTGGTCTGTTGACAACCACGACCGAAATATTTGTCTTATCAGCGGGGAGGCGATGAGACATGTTTAGAGGCACAACACAGGAATCAGACACACACACACACACACACACACACACACACACACACACACACACACCTGATCAAATTAATGAGACAGATGAAGCAACTGATCAAGTATCTGTTCTCACAGTTTGCAGGATGGAACCTGATTATTTACATTCAGCCTCAGATTCGTCCGTCAACATTTGGCATCGCAGAAACGTTCCAGAGAACTTCCACAGATGTTCACACTTCATGCTCGAACAATAAAAGTCTCCTTCCATTTGTGTAGACACGAGATGTCTCCGGGACAACGCTACGACCCGCAGCTCCAGACTAACACAACCACACTTTCACTTAACACCAGTTCACTGAGGCCAAAGATATGAATAAAGCCAATAAAGATAAATATTCTGAATCACACTTACTCTCTAATGTTTAGAGACACAAGCCTGACAAACTGATTTGACTTATAATAACTTGCAGCTTCTAAAAAGGGAATAAAGCAGAGTGATCCCATGAGCTGCTGTCAGACATGAGGACTGTGCAGTTCCTCTGGTTCTCTCTGGAGGATCATGTGTGGACACCTCCTGTAGAACAACCTGCTGCTGTGAAACACAAACTCTGGAGCTCATGTCTGAAAACAGCTGATGTGTCTCCATTCAGCTCCATGTCTCCATTCGTTCTTGGTTTTCATATTTCATTTCAAACTCTGGAGATAATGATGGTTTGGCCGTGTGTAAAATCAATGAAGTGAATAAACTGTTGGTTCGTACCATTGGCGCAGGGGTTGCTGCTGCATCTGTCGTTTCTCTTCTCACAGTTGGAGCCCGTGAAGCCGGCTGGGCAGTGGCAGCTGTAGCCACCGTCGACGTTCTCCTCGCAGGTCCCTCCGTTAAAGCACGGCTCATCTGCGCACTTCATGGCGCTGACCTCACAGTTCTTCCCGTAGAAGCCCTGAGGGCACGCGCACGAATAATCGTTCACCAGATCCTGAGGTAAAGATGGGAGGAGAAGACAATGGCGTCAGGCTCTCTGATCAAACTTTAGGATGATTCATCAGAACTTTATTAATCTCAGGGAGAACGTGCGTGACGGGGGAAACCGCTCCGTCAGATCTGCTGCGCTCACTTACTTTGCAGCTGCCGCCGTTCTTGCAGGGATTGCTGTCGCACTCGTTGGTCTCGATCTCGCAGTTTTTGCCGGTGAACCCGGGGCGGCAGGTGCAGGTGTAGCTGCCCTGACCCGTGTTGGTGCACGAGGCGTCGTTCTGACACGGCCTGTGGTTGGTGCAGTAGTTCAGGTCTGTAGAGAGGAAGAGCAACAGGTTGGTTAATGAACTCCAAGACTCTGTGACTCATTTAAGCTGCTTTGTGCTGAATGAAATAGATGATCGGAGGTTTAGACGCCGCCTGCTCAGAGGTCACTGATTTAAGTGTTCACGTGTTTAAGTGTTCTTGAGTAAGCCTGCCGAGGAAAACAACGTACAGAGAAAAGAGAAGAGGACCAAGGACAGAGCCCTGGGGCACCCCATGGGACATCTGGGGCGAACGAAGGAACAAGGTGTTTGACAAGTATTTGATATTTCGCCGATTTTGTGACATCGCTTTGATTGTTTTCTGTTTTAGTTTCTTATTTGCTTGTATGCAGATGATGATCAACTTTACAATAACGAAAAACCTGTTGAAACAACAAGGTCACGCAATCTAGAAATCTGTATTTAGTGTTAACAACATAACATTGACACAAGTTATCAGTCTGGAAACCTGTAGAGTGTTTAATGTCCTTTCAGCTGCGTCACAAAACACCATCATAACTACTGAAGTTTATCTAGTTTCACCTGGGAAAGTCCCACAATGAACTTCGTGTTGCTCTTGCACAGAAACTCAGGATTGTCAGGAATCATCTTCTGAGAGCCGAGAGTCGGCTGTAGAATAATCGTACTAACGAGGTTTGTTTGTCGAGGTTTTCTTAAGTAAAGAACAAGGAGTAAACGTTTTAACGTTGATTATTTAAATCTGCAGATTTCTTGGAATAAAAATGTCTGACAAAGAACAAGTTCATCAACATTATCATGCGACAGTCGCCTGAGTGATGGAGAATGTATCTGCAGCAGGATTCAACAGGATCAACGCGGAGGTTATAAAATCCTAAAGTAGACAAACATCAGTGTGAATGGACGACAGCAGGTGGTTTGTGGGCGAAGGTGTGAAAGAGCCACGAGTCGCAGTGTGTCGACCTGCCACTAGGGGGCGTGTTTGAGGCAGAACCCACCTTGGTCACAGTACAGCCCCCCCCAGCCTTCCTTGCAGTTGCACTGCCACGGCTGCTGGCAGGTCCCGTGGAGGCAGCCCGGGTGTCGGGCGCACTCGTCGCAGCGCTCGCCCTGCCAGCCCTGCCGGCACACGCACTCCCCGGGAGACTCGCAGAAACCGTTCTTACTGCAGCCCGCCGCACAGATGGCTGATGGGAGGAGAGGGAGGGAGGAGAAAGAGAGGGAAAGGGAGAAAGGGGGAGGAAGAAGGAGAGAATATTACTATGAGTGTATGTGTCTCATGTTCGAATCACAAAACAACTCTCCTCCCCTCACAGGGGCCTCACACACACACACACACACACACACACACACACACACACACACACCTCCCCTACAAGTGCTTGTTAAGTACTGAACGAAGCAGCTGGCCTACACAACAAAAGCAACACATGCCGTCTCCTTTCACGCAAGGCAGCGCACATTAAGCTCCAGCGCGTGTCCCTGTTAAAGCGGGCGGGCCGGGGGCCGACTCTGGGCCGACCAGGGGCCCATTGTTGAGCTCAAAACAAAAGGAGCAGACCTCAGAGCCATCACACACACACACACACACACACACACACACACACACACACACACACACACACACACACACACACACACACACACTGGAAATGACAGAAGCTCTAAGATCTTTTTTGTCCTCCACAGGCTCCAGGGTCGACCACAGCGTTGACAACTGCTTGACTTAACAATTTCAAGGCCGCTGGACAAAAAGATGAAGCGCCAAGGGCCCTATTCAGCCCCCCCCCCCCCCCCACCCCCCACCCCCGGTCTGAAGAAACGTTGGGATGAAAACAGAGGGAGAGTCGAGCGGCTTCTCCTGTAACTGTAACTGATTTTTTAAATAAGCTTCACTAATGTTTGGAGGGAAACGTTTGGCTGCACAAACACCAGAGAAATGAAAACATCGGGAAACATTTTTGACTTTGAGACCCGACAGGAAACTTTTATGAAGATGAAAGCAGCAGATAAAACGAGTCCGTTGAACTTTAATATAATCTTACAACATGATTTAAAGGAGCATTCCGCAGTTTCCTGACCCTGAGACGGTTAAATGACTGTGTGAGGTCACGGGACCGAAGCTGCTTGGGATCAAACTGATTGAAGGAAACAAACTCCGGTGTGATCACAGGGAGCAGCTAATACTTACGGACAGTGCAGTACTCGCCGCTCCAGCCCTCCAGGCAGCGCCGGCTCCCCCCGTCGTCGCAGGTGTAGTGGCCGAAGGTGTCGTTTCGGGGCCGGCAGTACGCGGAGCAGGCCTCGCCGTGGTAGTGCTCGTTGCACACGACGTGGTACGAGTAGCGCAGCTCGCTCTGGTCTCCAAAGTGAACGTCCTGGGACCATTCCTCTCCGACGCCGAGACGCCGTCTGGTCGCCATCCGGCTGATGAGGTTGTTCTGGTTCTCTGGATAAACGAGGGAGGATTTTAATATTTTTATTTGTACACAGAACTTTGTTTGTTTGTTGAGGTTAATCTCGACTTTTTGTGTCTTTGACCTAAAATAAATGTGTGAATTTAATGTAGGAAAGAATATTTTAACCACAACTGAAATATAAAGACACACACGGTCACATTTAAATCTGCTCTTCACACCTGGATAAAGTTTCCTGAACTTAAACATGAACGTGGAGGAAACGGCGCCGCCTGGCGGTGAAGCAGTGACACTGCAGCAGCAGCAGAGGTTTTTACCTGTGGAGTCGAGCCCTGAGGATTCTGCGTTCCAGGCTTCAATGATCAGAGAGAAAGTTCCCTGCGGGGAAGAGAGAGCGGGTTTAGAATCACGCGCACATTAAACACAAGATGGAACATCTCGTGAATTAAACCTCGTGTTGATGTGACTCGTTTTCTCACCGGCCACTTGAACAGAAAGGGAACCCTGATGGGCGCGCTCTCGGAGATGGAGTTGGAGTCGGCGTCGAGGATGTCCGTGAGCGCGGTGCCGTACGTGCACGGCGGCTCCGGGTTGATGACGTCCTGCGAGTGCTTCAGGCACACGCGGAAAAAGATGTGGCAGCTCCGGGGCTGAGAGAGACAGAGGCCGCGGGAGCTGGTGAAGGATTCGATCTTCAGCTCGAAGACCCCGGAGGAGAGAGCCTGATGGAGGGGAGGGGGGGGGTAGCAGAGAGATTAAACACTGAATCTGATGGAACAGAAAAATGTGCACAAACTGGAGGACATGCACGAAACACGCACAACACACAACCCGTGCATTTCTGCAAAACGCGCAAACCCCTTGTGTTCTTCACATTTCTGCAGACTTCAGATTATGCGTGGCCCGCTGCACGTTTTAACACCTGAAGGTCCCGCAGAAAGGAGGAGAACACCAGAGGGAGCTCGGACCCGCTGCGCGTAAAGACGCACAAACCCGCGAGCGTCTCCGGAGAGGAACGAGAGCAGCGCGGCTCTGAGGGGAAGATTGAAAATGTTCCAACTCACCACCTGAGCTGATGCCAACAGCGCGAGACTCCACAGGAACACACGCGCCATGGTGAGTGCGCGCCGCAGCTTCGATCCGACCAGTGCGTAAAATCCAAAAGGGCTCCAGTGGAGGCGCAGAGCGTCCGGCGAAGAAAGGAAAAGTCAAAGCAACTAACGCCCCGTGGATGAATAAAAAACAGGCTAAAGGTCAGAGCAGCAGTTTGTGTGTCTCTGTGTGTTTCTGTGTGTTTCTGCGTGTGTGTCTCTGTGTGTGTCTGCGTGTGTCAGCGGTCTGAAGAGAAAGTTGAAATCCGCTGGAGGCTGAACTCTGGACTGAAGCTGCTGCTGCTCGAGCTCCTCTTTATACCGAGGAGAGGGGGGAGGGGGAGGGGAGGAGGAGGAGGGGGGGACGGCGCTGTAAAAAATGTTCACCTGAAGAAGAAGAAGAAGCCGCCACCCCCCCCCCCCCCCCCCCCCCCCCCCCCCCCCCCCATGCTGATGCACGCGCCTCACTCTGACCGAACCAGGTTCATTCAAACCGAAACTTTAAATTAAAAAAAAAATCCAACGACTGAAACTTCTCGTCAGGAGCACGCGCCTCTGAGACCAACACGCACGGTTCAGTTCCATGTAAAGTCCGGAGTTTATTTTTTTACAGTGAAGGGGGGGGGGCACAGCGGGGCAATAGAACAAACTGTCAGGAGACAAATGCTCCTTCTATGACCAGAGCGCGTTCACACGTTCATGCAATAAATGTCAACACATACACCCCCCCCCCACACACACACACACATGCACACACTCTCTCACACACACATGCACACACACACACAACCGATATTTAAAAACAGAAATTAAAGCTTATTGATGAGATGAAGTAAAAACTAAAGTCGCTGCAGATGAAGGGCGAGAATCTGTCAAATCAGAAATAAGTGAGATGTCAACACGAAGAAACATAGAAATTAAATATAAATAATATCCACACAGAGGAAACAGAACCTTGAGAACGTGCAGTAGAAACTCTGATTGAATTATAATAAAATATTAACACAATCGAACAATTATAATTTAGATTTAATTATAATTTAAAGTATAAATTGGTTTGTTTTACATGTGACAGGAATTTATTTAAAAAATCTACACTTTCCTTTAACTTGAGATTTTCTCTGTCGGGTCGCGTGCTGTCCTGGGGGGGGGGGGGCACGCCTACCTACGTACTGTAACACACACAATCACACACACACACACACACACACACACACACACACACACACACACACAAAGGCAGGAACAATAAATGCTCTTCAAGTAGAGAGAGAGATTTCGATCTGGAAAAGTCAGATAAACTTTAGTGTGTGTGTGTGTGTGGGGGGGGTATTATCATACCAGCTGTATGATAATACCCCCCCACCACACACACACACCTCCAGGTTCTGACGTCACTTCAAGTAAAAGAAATTAAATCAGATTCTGAAAGAGACTTTTCTCTGTGACGTCACAAGAGGATTCGAACCTTCATCATGTTTAAAGTGTTTGTTAATGACGTCATGACTCTGATAATCACATGACAATATCTGATTAATTAAAACAAAATGGACACACACACACACACACACACACACAGACACACACACACACACACAGACACACACACACATATTCACACACACAGAGACACTAACACACACACACACAGAGATACACACAGAGACAGACACACACACACACACACACACAGACACACACAGACACACACACACATATACACACACACAGAGACACACACACACACACACACACACACAGAGACAGACACACAAACACACATACACACACACACACACACACACACACACACATATTCACACACACAGAGACACTAACACACACACAGAGATACACACAGAGACAGACAGACACACACACACACACACACACACACAGACACACACACATATTCACACACACAGAGACACTAACACACACACACACAGAGATACACACAGAGACACACACACACACAGAGACACACACACACACACAGAGAGACAGACACACAAACACACACACACACACACACACACAGAGACAGACACACACACACAGACACACACACAGACACACACACACATATACACACACACACAGACACACACACACACACAGACACACACACATATACACACACACGCACACACGTATACACACACACACAGACACACACGATGAGTTGATGTTTATTTTGTATTTCCAGTTTTTTGGGTCACGTGCTCTTGGACAGCCAATCACCTTCCTCCATGTCTCTACAGGTGAGAGTGGGCGGGGCCAGAGCAGTTATCAACAGGTGGATGGACATTATTAATGTTCGTCACAGTTTGTGCTGTTATGTTATGTTATGTCCCCCCCCCCCCACACACACACACACACTCCATGAAGACGCATATGTCTCACGCGCTCTCTGCGCATGCGCGCGCAGGTGTCACTCCTAACGCCTCTGTCTTCTCGCGCACATTCACGAGCTCGTTCACACCTCAGCAGACTTTCCCACGCGCCCCCCCCCCCCGGGTAGGCGGCACGCGCCGTGTGTTCTCTCACCTCAACAAAAGCTCGTGCCACCTCCTCAGACCGTTTGGGCGCGTGTGAGGACAAAAGGTGTGGGGGGGGGGGGGGGGGGGTAGAATTCATCCAAACTTGTATGCGCGCGTTGACATGCGCGTGACAGAACCGATGTGACTGGTGTGTTGTGTTGATAAGAATCTTCGTGCACGGGGCACGCGCACCTGCCCAAGTAGCGCGTGGCGTGTGGGGGGGGGGGGGTAAAGAGATCGATGGGCAGATGGCTCAGATCGAACACGCGCATATTGTCCACTGATGGTGACGAGGCGTCCTGTGTGCACGCGACCCGGGAGCTCTCAAGGGAGCGGACCATGCGCGTGTTGAGCAGGTACACAGACACACGCGCACACACACACACACAGAGACAGACACACACACACAGACACAGAGACAGCCACACACACGTACAGAAAGACACAACAAACACACAAACACACAAACACACACACCCTCGTCTGGATACAAACACTGGAACAATGACGCTTATTATGTGTGTGTGTGTGTGTGTGTGTGTGTGTGCAGATGAAGCGTGCCGTGGGTGTGGCTTGTATGGGGGGGGGGCTAGCGGAGGCACGCGCTGTCCTTATTATAGTGACAATAGAGGGCGAGGTGGGTCGCGAGCGTCAAACATATAAATAAATAAATAAATAACACACGCCCCCCCCCACCCCCAAACAACTGCATCAGTTGCATCATCACAGTTAATAAAACTTTATTAACTGAAGGAAACAGACAGATGTTACACAGATGTTTGTCTGTGTGTGTGTCTGTGTGTGTCTGTGTCTGTGTGTGTGTCTGTCTGTGTGTGTGTGTGTGTGTCTGTCTCTCTGTGTGTGTCTCTCTCTGTATGTCTCTCTGTGTGTGTGTGTGTGTCTGTCTCTCTGTGTGTGTGTCTCTCTCTGTATGTCTCTCTCTGTATGTGTGTGTGTCTGTCTCTGTGTCTGTGTGTGTGTGTCTGTGTGTGTGTCTGTGTGTGTCTGTCTCTCTGTGTGTGTCTCTCTCTGTATGTCTGTCTCTGTGTGTGTGTGTCTGTCTCTGTGTGTGTCTGTCTCTGTGTGTGTCTCTCTGTATGTGTGTGTGTCTGTTTCTGTGTGTGTCTGTCTCTGTGTGTGTGTCTGTCTGTGTGTGTGTGTCTGTCTCTCTGTGTGTGTGTCTCTCTCTGTATGTCTCTCTGTGTGTGTGTCTCTCTCTGTATGTCTCTCTCTGTATGTGTGTGTGTCTGTCTCTGTGTGTGTGTGTGTGTCTGTCTCTGTGTGTGTGTGTGTGTGTGCATGTGTCTCTCAGTGTGTGTGTGTGTCTGTCTGTGTGTGTGTGTCTCTCTGTGTGTGTGTGTGTGTGTGCATGTCTCTGTGTGTGTTGTTAGTGTTTGTTCATTTTGGGTCCTGCAGTTTGTTCACTGTTAGAACCTCTGACAGACAAATGGTTGAAGCTCCACAGAGCTGCAGAGTTCCCAGGTTCACACCTCCAGAGCTGTGTGTGTGTGTGTGTGTGTGTGTGTGTGTGTGTGTGTC
Source organism: Hippoglossus hippoglossus (assembly GCF_009819705.1). Classification (NCBI taxonomy): domain Eukaryota; kingdom Metazoa; phylum Chordata; class Actinopteri; order Pleuronectiformes; family Pleuronectidae; genus Hippoglossus; species Hippoglossus hippoglossus. The sequence continues at coordinate 986,428 of NC_047163.1, forward strand.
TGTAAATGAGTGTGTCTGTGTGTGTGTCTCTGAATGTGTGTGTGTGTGTCTCTGTGAATGTGTGTGTGTGTGTGTGTCTCTGTGAATGTGTGTGTGCGCAGATGAATGAGGACTCTTTCACAGCTTGTTTGGTTCAGACCCTCAGACTCTTCAGCTTGAACCTAAATGATGGTGGATCCAGATCCTGGTGCTGGATCCAGATCCTGGTGGTGGATCCAGATCCTGGTGCTGGATCCAGATCCTGATGGTGTCAGCTGATCGAGGACTGTGATCACAACACGTCTCCTCACATCTTCTACCATCACTGACAGGAAGTCCTCAGTTCCTCTGCTCCTTCATCTCCATCACACATTCTGTAGAAACACTTTAAACATGAAGTTACAAACTGGTTCTTCTCATGTAGTGAATCCTGTTGTTGTGTTGATGTGTTGTTGTGTTGATGTGTTGTTGTGTTGATGTGTTGTTGTGTTGTTGTGTTGATGTGTTGTTGTGTTGTTGTGTTGATGTGTTGTTGTGTTGTTGTGTTGATGTGTTCAGGTCCATCAGCACCTGTTGGACTTGTGTCCTGGGAGAGGATCCTCACATGGGACTGAGCTTCATTCACTGATCATGAAGTTTGACTCTAGTTGAGTGAAGAACAGAGGAAGTTGCTCCTTGTGAACATCTGTGAGACAAAGTGAACGTGATTGATCGATAGATATCAGGTGTGAAAGGTTCCTCAGACCAACATCTAGTCCAGAAGAGGAAAGAACCGTTAACAGCAGCTTGACTCTGGATTTACAGATTATCACGTTTGTAATTATGGTTCATAAAACACGCGCGCACGCACACACACACGCACACACACACACACACACATCCCCGCAGGGTTTTTTGGCACGTGTTCATCTGTCCGTTGAGAGAGAGTGTGTGTGTGTGTGTGTGTGTGTGTGTGTGTGGGGGGGGGGTCCTCTTTTCACCTGAGTCACATTTTGCTGGTCGGTATTAGCCCCGCCCCCTCCTCTCACCACTTCACAACATGTCGTCTGATTTGAATCACTTTTTAAATCTTCTCCTCACAGATGAATCCTTCTCTTCAGGCTCTGGTTCGATTGATCTGCTCTAGAGGAGATCCCATTTCACTGAGGAGGTTTGTCTTTGACTCTAATCTGTGAAAAGAGGATTTGAAAGACTGTGAAACTACAAACAGCAGCTTTTCATTCTTAATCCTTCAGGAGATAAAATCCTCTTAATCTCTTTTGAAGTTTAAATCTGAACCTGGAAACTTTCACTTGAGGGTTTCACTCTGATCGATTCACCCGCACAACTTAAGAAGTTCGTTTGTTTAGAAGCTCAGACTGAACCTTCATCACTGAGACGAGCAGAGGAACCGGCCTCGTCTTTGGTTCCAAAAAACACTTCATGAGCTCGTAAAGTTTTATTGTCTTTAATATATTTTCAATTCACAGTTTGGCACAAATCTTTAGTGTTTTCACTTTATTCTCTTTTTATTTTGCTCTGGATTCTTAAGTGTTCTGTTTTTACACATTTATTCATTCAGCGGAGGTAATTGGTTTTTATTTTGCCCCTAATAAAAAGCCAGAGGGGCGTGTGAGCAGGTCAGCTGCCCCCTGTGGTGAGCGTGAGCATGGCGCTGCACGTCACAGATTATTTAACGAGTCAAAACGGAGACGAGTCAGCGCGTGAGCTTCACATTTAAAATCCTGACGGAAATAATCTAAATAAAAATACTTCAGTGTAGAAATGATGAGATTCAATGAGTCAAGGTGAAGCTGAAACAAACGATGACACAAAATCACCATTCTTAATTAAAATTACACAATTCAAAATAAGATTTCTGACTTTAGTCAAAATTACAACTTGAAATCATGAAATGTGACATAAGAATTCTGACATAACTCAAATTTATGAGATTTAAAGTCAAAATTTAGACCAACATCAAAGTCACGTTATCAAGTTAGAGCAGTTTAAGACTTTATTCCAAATGATGACGAGTTCAGGTCCAGAATTTTGGCTCAATGTAAATTGAAATAGATTAAAACTTTGGGGCATTAAGTAAAAATAATTCAACCTAACTCAAGAATTGTGAAATTAAAATTCTTACCTAGATAATTATAAACATTTTGACTTGAATTTTGAATACGAAGGTTCAAAGTGAAAACTAATTAAATGTCAACTATATCATTTAAATATGAATTATACTCATTTATATTGATGCATCAAAGTTATATAAAAGAACATGGAACTGATTTGTGATACATTTTTTTATTTGATTCAAGTTTTTTCCCCAAAAGGACTTTCGTTATAAACTCTTTGATATTTTTCTGCTTCCACACTTGGAGAAGTTCTGGAGAGGATCCAGAGCTGCTGGTGGAAGTGCCCCCCCGCTGCTGGAGTTCATACATCTGCACCAACAGAAGATTCCCATCATTCCCTCTGGAGTCGGACTCGTTACCACGCCGGCCTCACGGCGCCGGGCGGGACCGCTGCGTTTCCGAGGAGGTAATTGTCCCGACACCGTCCCCAGATTAAAACATGGCTGGTTGTGAAGCAGGAGTCCAGCAGGGAGGAGACAAGACAAACAGATTGACAGGCTGGAGGCTCTGCAGGGTTTCTGCTTTAAATCAAGAATGTGAGGATTCCTGAGGTCGACTCAGGTTTCCTCTGTACGTTGTCCTGAAAACACACAGGACAGCAGGACGACACATGTTCCCGTTCAACTGCAGGAGAGAAGAAACCGTTTGTTCTCCGTTCAGACGCAGGTCAAAGCTTTTAAGTTTAATACACGTCTACTTTATTTAAAATAAGAAACCAGTTCAAATCAAACGGGCTCAAGTAATCGATTACTCAACAGAAATCACAGGAAATCAGTTACTCGGCCCGTTTAAGTTCGGATTTCCTGAACTTTATTTTTTAAATAGCTCGAGGGAAAAACAAATTTAAAATCCGGATTAATTTTAAGAAATGAGAAGAAACCCACAGATTTAAAGAGAAACTGTATAAAAACATTTCTATTAAACGTTAATAGTCATGTCGATTAAAAAAAAGAATTTACTACAGAATCATGATTTGATTTCTTTATTTCATCACCAATCTTCGACAAACACATGAAACAGAACCGCAGCGGAGCCCCAGAGTCGTCATGGTTACTGTGCTCAGTCCCCGCTCTCTGATTGGTCGCTCACTCCGGACACATCTCAAGTCACGGAGAGAATTTGAAAAACACGATCGCCGACGTCTCCGTCCACATCCAGATGTTTTATTACTCACTGTTGCTATGGTTACGCCGGGCGTCCACAGTTTTCCAGCCTCTAAATCAGAGACTTGTGTAAAGATTGAAAACTCCGGCTTTGTGTTTGAGAGAGTTTCGTAAACGGTGACGCAGGCGTTCTCCTCCGCCGCCGACCGGCTTCGTGGCGAAGTGGATCGCCAGCCGCCTCCCATCGCTTTGTGTGAGTAAATAAACAATAAGAATCGTGTGGTGTGAGGCAGGTTGTGTATTTACTTGCCGGGACCTTCGCTGCCAACAAACAGAGTGAGCGAGCGATGTTTCCCGTTTACATCACATGACCAGTGGACGTGAACGGTCATGTGATGTTTCAGGTGCGTTAGCGTGGACGGAGGTTATTTCTGATACGGAGCTAAACACTCGTCTGGATGAAGATCTGGAGTTTCAGCTCTTTAAGTTTGACCCAAACGCTCACTGCTGCACCTGATGTGGATTCATCCGCCGCTGAAAATAGGTCCTGCTGCGACCACACTACACTGAACGATGTTGAATTGAGATGAAACTGCATGAGTGAGGGGGTTTTACCGTCTTCAGTAGGAACCAATCAGCTGACAGCGCTGGTCATGTAGAATAAAACCAAACGTTTGGGAGAACGGTAGAAATGAAAAGTTCTTCTACTCCAACGTTCCTCCTCCCATTGGCTCAGCTGCGGTTCCAGTCTTCAAAATGTCCACATGCCAAACCGAGCACCGTCCACGCCGCCGCCGCCGCCGGGAGCTCCGACCGTCCGACACAGGGAATCAACTCTTTCAGAAAACTATGTGTTATGTACATTTATTTTTCTAGAAGCAATATTCATGGTTTGAACAAAGTCTGCAGCAGCGTCGTCAGTCTGAGACACAGAGGAACAGAGAATAACACAGACGTTGTGGGGTTCGGTTCGACCAGCTGATGTCACTTCCTGTGAGCGGCGGCGCCGACCACAGCGGGCGTGGCGAGAGCAGTGCTGATCTCAGATCTGCCTCCGACCAACAAAAGTTTCAACAGGACCTGGAGCTTCAGCGGCCTGAGATGCATCAGCGGACGCCATGATGACCAAGGGAGGGCGCCACTGACGCCCTGCCACCAAGAAAAAAATAAACAAAATAATTGCCCCTCATTGGTGCACGCCACGGCCAATGTCCTGGCTCCATTCCAGCACTGCAGACACGCCCGCTGTTGCTTGCGACAGCGGAGGGCACCCAGCTACAGTCCGCAGACCCCCCCGCCTCCTGTCCTCCGGCCCCTCCCCTCGACGCTGGCAGAGAGCCGGACTGCGATTGGTGCGAGTGTGAGAGGGGGCGGGGCTCACTGCTGTTTGGAGCGCCAGAACCGGGAAGCGATGGAGCCGAGAGAGAGTCCCTGTTTCTTCTGCTGGGAGAGCTCGGCCAGGCGCTGCTCCTCCTCCTGACACATACACAGAGCGACCAATCAAATCACACACATCAGACAACATGACGGCAGGCTGCCCCGAGGCGGGGTGCGTTCCATTTCTCCTCCTACCTGCGCCAGCTGAGCCTGTCTGCGTTTGAAGGCCTCGATGGGGTCGTCCTCCAGAGCGTAGTTCTCCAGCACCGAGCGCACGTCGTCCACTCCGCTCAGAGCGATGGCTGCCAGGAGGAGACACGAGGAAACTTAACCTCAAACCAACCAGGAGGTCATTTTATTAGAGTTGTGTGGACGGATGGTGTGTGTGTGTGTGTCAATGTGTGTGTTTGTATGTCGAGCTTTAGCTAAACAGACTAAAGCTACATTCACACTTTTAAAATGTTGTCGACCTCCGTCCACACAAACACCTGAAAACACACGTTTCTAATCTCATCAGTTAATCTAAGAGAATATTTAGACCAAATTTGAAGATATTCCCTCAAGGCGTTTGTTCTCTAGGTGTCCATGGGACGGACGGACGACACTAAGACACAATGTCCCCGGCCACTGGCTGTCGCTGACGCAGAAATACATCAGCAACACATAGGACGGGCCCTGAATGCCTCGCTGTGCGACTCACTCTTGAGAAAGTTGGCGAGGTCGTAGAGCGTTCGATCCTCCGAGTTCCCGTCCCACTTCTTCAGGGCCATGCCGTTGAAGGGCTGCAGGCTGAACGCCTCCCGCTTACAGTCCACCACGATCACCTTGCTGGTGTCGCGGTTCAGACACGACACGTCCTGAGGAAAACAAAACAGATGTAAGAGACACGATCCGGAAAAATCACACAGAATAAAACGTAAAGACACTTCGCGGTTTGTTCAGTGGTTTTAATGGTCCGGTCGTTTCCCCTCCGCCGGCACAACACCGGCCCAACGCCAGCCGTTCTGAGGCCTGATCGATTTAACAACTTCATTCAGATAATCCTTAATATTCACTCAAATTAAAACACACACACTTTCTCTGGTCGCCCCAGCTGGGGGACATTAGTGTGTGTGTGTGAGACAGATGGAGAGGGACGCTCCTCGTTGTCTCTATCACCAGCTCATCTGGTGCCCTGCCCCCCCCAAACCTGTGTGTGTGTGTGTGTGTGTGTGTGTGTAAACCCCAGTGGACACATTTGTCCATCCTCCAAACAGCCAATGAATAAAAGGCATCTGTCTTCCTTCAGAGTGTGTTGGATAAAACTTCAACCTAAACTGTGTCTTTGCACGTGTGTGTGTGTGTGTGTGTGTGCGCGTGTGTGTACGCACACGCACACACACACACACACACAGTATTTAAGTACGTTCACCTCTGTTATCACTTCAGATAGTTTCCATCTTGTCAGATGTTAAACTAAAGAAGGTAAATATCAATAAGATCTATCGTGTTTGTTCATACTAAAAATAGAAATCATGTTTACTTTCTTAATAACATTCTATACATGTGATCATGTTTGTGTTTCTTCTTATATAAATACTTATTTTTTTAGCTCATGTTAGCCGGTGCAGTTTTACATCTTGTTTAGAAGAAGTTTGGAGGAAATAATTTATATTATAACATCATCTTCTACTTCGACAACATTTAACGTCAAATGACAAAATGAGTTGATTTGAAAAAAGACCTCAACAGTTCATATAAAAACATGTTAATTAATAAATCTTGTGTTGTTTCGATCTATACTATATATCCTCTCCTATACTCTGATTGTATGTTAGATTAAATATGACAGATTTTGTCTCCTGACGTTCAGACATGAGGAGGAAACCAGCTTGTGATGAGGAAACCCAACCGACAGCAGGACACAACGTAAACAACAAAGTTTACAGAAGACAGTTAATCCAACTGTTGTGTTGTCGTGTTGTGTTTCTTGTGCCGGCAGCAGCCAACAAACAATAAGACGTCTGATCCATCTCTCTCAGATGCAGGGCAGCAGACAATAGCTGGATGGTGCTCAGGTTTCACGAGAGGGTGAGGAAGGGGCAGCGCCGAGGCTTACGAGGAATTAATGTTGTTAAACTCAACATTTTATCTATGTTGCATCACTGCGACATTTCTGGGAAAATATCACACGGTTGAATTTAAAAAAGCAGTTTCTCTAGAATCTCCTCGTGTTTCCAAGTGGACGTCTTCGTCTTCTACGTGTACGGCTCCTCTTCTTCATCCTGAGATGTTTGTGTTCTTCCAGTTTCACGTCCGTCACGTGTTAGAAACCTCATCAACACGTCCACTCGCTCACTGGGAAGCTTCACGACATTGTCATGATATTTTACACACATTTTACTATGAGGCTGCAGGAGAAGATCCAGAAAATGTCCACAGACACTGACTCAGATACAGAACTTCCAGAACACGTCAGGAACACGTCAGGAAACCGAAGCTGAAACTCTGATCATTTGCATCCCTGCTGCTTTCTACTTATGACTAACTGGGTTTTCTGGAGTTTTTGTGACACTGAACGAGACGCATCAGAAACAAAACTAAAACTAATGTGTCGACTGTCACAGGAAAGTCAGTCGACTTTTTTAAAGCAAGGTTACATTTAAATTTAAGAGTTTGAAAAAGGGGGTTTAAATTGACTCAACTATGAGTCATATATATGACTCATAGTTGAGTCAATTTAAACCCTTTTTCAAACTCTTAAATATATATATATATATATCAATATATATATAGATATATATATACACTGTGTATTAAAGTGGACTTTTGTGTGTTTCTATTACAACCACACACGGCAGAAAATGCACATCGTCAGACGCACATAAAGAACAATCTTAATTTCATGGGACATTTAATAACTTTCTCTGGACATATGCAGTGTTTCTAACTCTCCCTCAGCATATGGAGCATTAATAACTCTCTCTTAGCATCTGTTGCATCCAGCTCTGTCTGGTGATATGGAGATGAGATGATAAGTGTGTGTCACTGGGAAGTAGGTTAACCTGCTCCTTGTAACCTCCAGACTGTTCCTCAATAAAAGACATGGTGAGAGAGGGGGAGAGAGAGAGAGAGACGACAGTTGGAGGGAGACAGAAGGGGGGGGGGGGGGTTGTCACGGAGGAAGAAGGACAAGAAAGGAGAGGGGAGAAGGAAGGGAGGAAGGAAGGAAGGAAGGAAGGAAGGAAGGAAGGACAGGGGAGGTGGGATGAGAGGAGAGAGAGGAGGAGGCAGAAGGTTAATGAGCGCTGGGAAGGAGACGGGGGAGAAGAGGGAGGGAGTGGGGGGGGGGGGGGACGTCTATTGTGGTGAGGGGGAGAAATCAATGGCGGCGGCAGAAGGCAGCTACAGAGCGCAGACACGGGGGGGGGGGGCGGGGGACGGTGTACAGGTGTTTCACCAAGTTTCTCATCCACTGCACGATTCTTCTCTCGACTTCAGATAAATATAACTATTTAATAATTAGTTTAATAAAAGTTTTTGCTCTCGCTAAATAGCCAACGTTGGTATTAGCAGCTGTTTATTCATCAGTCGGCCACTTCTTAGCATCTGTGGCAGTTAGCATGCTAACCTGTCGTCCCAGCGAGGGACAGGAAACCACCTTCTGCTGTAGATAGCTTCACTCAACACTGCTCAACTGGTTGTTTGAAACTTCACGTTAATAACAGGAATTTGTTTTAACATTTTTTTATTTATATTTATTTACAATTCTATAATTAGCTTTTTTCTTCATGTGTCGCCGAAGGTTTTATGTTTTTATTCTAATTCTTTGCTCTTTATCTTTAACATTGTGTGATTTGTTTTGAGAGCGCGCGCACACACACCACGCACACACACGCACACACTCGCACACACACGTACCTTGACATGATGTCCCTCCATGTAGTGTGTTGCATCTCTGAAGAGACGATACATCACGAAACCCTGAGGATCAATGCTGTCAATGAGAGGATACGCTGTCTGAACAAACACACACACAAAACACACACAAACAGACACACACACACAGAGAGAAATAATCAGCAACAGGCACCACGTGAATATTCATCTCAATCAATTGTCTCCTTTTTTACATCGTCAGACTCGTTTGTTAAATAATCTTAAAATATTAAGTTTCTATTGTGTGTTTGTGTGTCGCTTCGTTTACAGTCGTCTGAAAACCACAAACACACAAAGTTAACCCTTTGTCTCATCTGTGAACGCTCTGAATGTTTGTGGTTTTCAGACGACTGTAAACGAGTTGTCCCACACACAGATCTGAGGGACGACTCGTCTGCTTGTCAAAGCATCCGACTGTAAATTGACCCTCGTCAGAGACGTGGTGATCGTCTCCGATCGACCTGCAGGAGCTTTACTGTCACTGTTCTACAAACATCTGATTTAACGACTCTCCTCGGGCAGCTCGCAGCTTGTGACAGGGAGTGAAACGACGCCACAGATCCGATCACAGCTGCAGCGTCACGTCAGAGCGGAGCCTCTCTCACCATGCCGGTCTCTGCAGTGAAGATGACGATCTCGTAAAGCGGCGCCAGCTGCTGGAAGAGGTAGTCGATGCCCGGACGTTTCTTAAACCGCCAACCTGTCGCCAACTGGAAACAGATCGAAAACAAACCACTCAGAAGGTCCAACAGGAAGTGATCATCGACACAGTGAGATAAAGGAACCAGGTTGTAACAGAGTGACAGAGATTTAACTCTTACAGTCAGGAAAACATTGTTTATAAAGTTGTAGCTGGAACCAACAGTTTGAAGACGGAAGAAAGTGGCTCGACCTTCAACCTCCTGTGTGTGTGTGTGTGTGTGTGTGTGTGTGTGTGTGTGTGTGTGTTCAGTTACGCACGGACTCCTCAGATAATCTGCAGCCGCGATCGCAGCTATAAAATGTTGTAGACAGTTGAAGAAGTAGTTGTGTGTGTGTGGTCCGAGTGTGTGAAGTGTGTGATGAAAGCAGTGTTTTTGTGTGTATGTGTGTGTGTGTGTGTCACAGAAAGGAAAGTTCAAGTGGGGGGGCAGCGTACTGCTTTGTGTTTGTCTGCTTTAACAGGCAGCGGGTGTCAAGTTACAGCTGCTGCACACCTGTCAGGTAAGTCGACAGCGTGTGTGTGTGTGTGTGTGTGTGTGTGTATGTGTGCATGTGTGCATGTCTGTGTGTGTGTGTAAAAAGGGGAGAGTCAGTCAACAAGTCGACAGGTGCTGGGACACACCTCCGACACACTCCACATCTTCCACCTGTCCCATAAAACCATTAACCCTTAAACTCACCTCCTCATTCACGACTTAAACACTTATTACATGTGATATTCTTCTGTTTCACATTCTGAACTGACACACGACAACACGACGACGAGCTGTAAACATGTCGGTGGTTTTATGGACAAGTTGTTGTGCAGTGGAAGTCAACAAACCGCACAAGTTTAACTAGAGTTAACTAATCATTAATACCGTTGCTGCCAGTTTAAGTGGTTTAAGTTTAAGATGTAACACGTCACTGTCCCTTCAGCAACAACCTCCGTCCCTGCTGAGAGTGAAGACACGTACCGACCACTCCGGGTGCAGCAGGACGTCGGTGAGCTCCAGCACCAGAGTGTACGGAGGTTGGTAGTACGGCTCCTTCAGAGGGTCGGGCAGCAGCTTCGGGCTTGTTGGCTCGATGATCATCTGAACACGCACACACGCACGCACACGCACACACACGCACACACAGCTTATTAACCGTGAACATATTTCACAACATTTCAAAGTCAGAGGAGGAAGTTGGCATCTCAAAATGTGGAAGTTCTGTCTTCATGAGGGAAACTCCAGCTTGCAAACTTTTAATTAAGCCTGTTTACAAAAGCAGAGTCTAAATCAGGTCTTATTACCATACTGTAAAACCCGAAAAGGAAGACCAGATATTTTAATAATCTACGTCACTGACACTGAAACCACTGCTGGAACAGTTTCTACACTCAGAGCTGAAAACTTTTGAGAAAAATCCAAACTATAAATTTGGCTCCTTCTCACAGAAGGTGTGAGTTACTCAGAAAGAGTCAAGTACCTGGAAACCACAGAACTATTCACACTGTCATTATTACTTCTGGTAACTGAGTTAAAACTAAGAGGAAGAGTCGGAGGCTACATTCAAACTATGTTTTAGTTTTAAAACCGAAACGATTCCCATGCAGACGTGTGTTTCTGTATCAGGATGAGGCTCAGGGCGTCGGACTCCACTGACCTGTCTGTAGTCCTGAAAGTACTTGAAGGTTCTTTTCAGCTGCTGCACGACTGGAGGGTCTGAAAGGAGGAAACAAAAGAAATGTTCAACAAATGTACAGAAATGTCTTCAGACCCTTCAGAATCAGCTGATTCCATTTAATTCACATGTTCATTCATGTTTTAAAACCTGAAAACTACAAATACAAGCTGAAACCAAAGTGAATCAGGTCCTAACGACTACAGCTCCCAGCATCATCCCCTCAAGCTGATCTGAAGCTGAAGTGACCGGTGACACTTACGGTCACTACGGCACAGGCTCCGACTGCAAAGGACGTCAAAAGCGTAAAGATGGCAGCGTTCGTATTTGAGATATTTTGGCTTCTTTCCTGGATAGTGGGACGTGGAGACGTGTCGTCCATCTTCACACGCCTCTGGGACGACGGCCCCGAGGCTCAGCTGATTAGTTATTATCTGTGCAGTGATCAGAGGCGTCTGAGCTGATCAATGAGGGCGGTACCCAACCGGCTGATGACAACGCTGATAAGCCAGCGAGCGGAGTGTTGCTAATGACGACTCCTCCAGCTGTCAACACGCTGATGACTAATAATCATAAAGACTTCGTTTCCCATGGGGCCGCGGGCTCATTACTGCAAATGGCAGCAGAGAAGCAAGATACAAACACACCCGGCGCGTGCCTCTCTATCCTCCCACCGCTAAACAAGCGCTGATGCTAGCACGCGCTGCTCCCCGGGGACTCAATCCCCCAAAGTTCATAGCAGCGTGCTGAAGCAGGAAGCAGGGGCCATCTGCCACAGTCCTGCTGTGATGACGCCGTGATGGGTGCATTCACTTTCACACGAGTGGGGGGGGTTTTACTGTATGCATGTGTTTTCAGAGGGGGGGGGGGTATATATATATAAAAATGATGCAGGATGAATTGAAGGGTTTGAATAAAGAATCACACTCTGTTGTCGTCAGTGTGTTGATGTTTGTGTTCCTCATACTTTGACAGCTTTACTTACTGTGACGACGTTTCCTGGACAATCGTGCACATCTCTAAACTCTGACATGTTTTTGTCCCTGAGCGAACATGAGGTGGGACGTCGGTTCCCAGTGGGTTGAAGACGGAGGCTTTTATTCACGTTTCTCTGGAGGTTCACCAGTAATCGTTTTACCGAATTGTTTACAAGCTCCTAAACTGTGGTGAGATATCAGTAGAAGAAAACGAAATATACATTACTCAAAACTGTCAATTTACTGGCAAGAAACCATGTTCAGATTTTTACTATTTATATTCACATGTGTTCATTGGTCTTTAGTTTTCTTATGTATAATATAAACATAAACATCTGTTTAAGTTGAATTCCTGCTGTTTGGTTGTCTGAATGAAAGTTCATAAATCATTTTTGAAAAAGATGGGGGCAGTTATTCATGGCACTCCTCCACCTGAAACCAAGTCCACACACGCACACGCACACACACACACAGTGAGAATGTGTGGATGTCTCCTGTAATGTGTGTGAGTGTTAACAAAGGCTAATAAACGGATGGTTCTGGTCCTTGTTTATGATTGGCTGAGCAGTAAACTACTCTATAAACGCATACCTGTGACGGCATTACATCACTATTACTGCGCCAAACAAACCAGAACAACAGAAACCCACAAAGAAGAGAGGAGGCGAGCCTGCAGGGGTTTATGTCGGAGCAGACGTGGAACCTGCTGCGTCCTGTTGCTCAGCTGCTCAAACATGTCGTGGCTCATCATATTCACCTTTCACTCGTTAATTGAAGTATATTGTTATTAGTGCAAATAGCAAGTTATTAGTACAAAATAAGTCACTAGCGAAGCAGCCGTCGTCCAGACGACGTCCACCACCGTAGTAAAAACACGCCCCTGTGGACCTGGAGGTCAGAGAATCATGCCAGTGTGAATCGTCCGAACCAAACGACCTTCACGTCCTGAGTCAACAGCTGGCCGCACTAAAGGCACTCTAACCGCTAACAGCCACTCCACCATTAACCCTCTGGAAACCGACCACCTGACGGCGGCCTCTGACCCAATGCTGTTAACATGATCGTTCTATAAAATAAAAACTAGAACTCTCATTCTTTTAGAACTCGAAAGCGAAGGCCACTGTCTTCTACCTCATCACGATGTACGATCATGATGATGTACGTTCATATCTCACAACCTAAGCGTGTTTTATGTGTTTATTTAGATAAATTTCAGTTCTTTAATAATGCATTATGGTTTATTGACCAACATAACCGATTAGCAGGAAATGACATCACAGGAAGCACCAACACCAACGTAGACCCTGGAGGAACATTTCCACGGCACAGATCAGAGCGCGTTACATCGCTGGATGTCTACAAACCCTGGCAGACGAGTGGGTGTTTCTGTTTGTTGCCGTGTGTTCGCGTGATGAAACTTTGCCAGGTACATGTAGTAACTTTTATGTAAGAGCAAGAGAGCCCATGTTTTCCAGTACTTTTATAAAAGGGTTTTAACTACGCCCTTTAGCTGCTCTATAATTCACTGCAAACCCCGGCCTCTTGCAGCTTTACTGCTTTATTTTATCATGTTAATCAACGGACTCCGGGTGTGGAGGAGGGGGGGGGCGCTGACGTAATGGAGAACAGAGCATGATGGGAGAAGGACCGAGAGGAGGAGGAATATTTTTCATCCGGTCGGCTGTAACTGCTGCGAGGAGGAAGTCACGGACGTGTCCATATTCAGTGGCTGCTTTCATTCGGCTGGTCCACGCGTCGGACCAGATGGAAAACTCTCAGCGACTTCGTGATGGGTTTCAGTTAAATTTGCTTCAGATATTCATGGTGCCCAGCGGCTGAATCCTTAAGTTTTTGAAGATCCTGACTTTGACATTAGTGCTACTGCAGACAACACGTTTATAAAGATAGACAACATGTCTCCACTTCCTTCCGCTATTAAGAAATTAAGCAAAACTATCCTGAATACGAACGCTGCCCTCTTGCGCTGATGTGCGGACACGATGGAGGGGACGGAGCTGAGGTACCCAACCAATCAGGAGTCAGTCTCAGCTGTCAATCATGACATCTCAGCCCATTTTTATATCATCAAATAACTAATTAAAACCAAACTTATTAGAAACATGACCACTTGTACATACATCAGTGAGTTAAGAACTAAAGAACCTAAAACCAAAGAAACCAACTAACTAACATGATTTTTGATTTTTTTGGTTGGTTCATGTCTGATTTGCTAACATGGAGGAAGCAGCCAGCCACCAGGGGGCAATTGAGACGTTTTGGCTTCACTTTTGAGGAGCTGTCATGTCGTCCACTTTCATTAGGAGTCTTAGCAGCAAGTCGTATTTCATACACATCAAAATATCTCAGCATCTGGAAGATGGGTCGTCATAAAATATTGTGTTTCCCAGAGGATGAATTCCATCAACTCTGGTGATCAGGGCCGTACAGTTGTGATGCTCAAGTTTCGTTTGTGTCTTAACTTTTATTAAGACCCACTGACAGAGAGAGGAGGATCTGATGCTCTTTTGAAAACTTCATTTGAACAAAACAACTTTAAAAAACTGGCCTTAAAAATCATTCTCAGCAGGGGAAGGTTTTTGCACCAAACTCACGTCATGTTTGTCTGGATGTAAAATACCTGAAATTCCTGTTTTTAGTCGTGATAACTCTCTGGGAGTGAAGAAGAGGCCACCTCCTCTTCTTTCTTCTCCTCTCGTTTCCCTTCTCTCATCTCCTCTCCCTGTCTAACGGGCTTCCTTTCATAGTTAATGCCGGCTCTTTGTGTGAGAGGCCTTGCTCCGTCGAGCTGTCAAACCAGGGCTGTTTGTGTTTTCCTCTGAAACGGCCTGGGTGGGCCGATGTGGGCCGATGTGGGCCGAACAACTACGCTCCTGCACTGAAAGTGACGTGCCACGCTGACGCCGAGGCAAAACAAGCTAAATTCATCCAGGCTGAGGTTATCACACTGCGAGTGTGAGAGCCGGCTCTGCGGTGGCTTTATAGAGCTCCAAACAGCTGCTTGTTGCTGCAGGAAACACTGACACTGAGGATGTTCAGAATTAACATTTAACCACCAACTCACTAGAATTTCTATGAGTTAACCAATTACAAATAATAAATATTCTCTGCAGCTCCAGGAAAGTTTGACAGAAGGAAACATTTCTGTCATCTGCAACAACAGCAGTGAACATTAAGTTTAATGTTGTTTACATGTACTACAAAGTGACTTTACAGCTGAATGACGACACGGAGACGATGAAGTAAGAACTCGCGAGACAAAGATCAGGTGAAGCAGACGTTTTCAGACATGAACTAAAAAGGAAAATGGGGTCCGGACTTTCTCAGGAGTTTGTCTTTCACACATGAAAAACTCAGCAGGAGATTCTGTGGTCAGACGCAGTCACAGGAAGTGAAGGGTGGCACAGTGTGTAG
The DNA here is from genome assembly GCF_009819705.1 of Hippoglossus hippoglossus. Classification (NCBI taxonomy): domain Eukaryota; kingdom Metazoa; phylum Chordata; class Actinopteri; order Pleuronectiformes; family Pleuronectidae; genus Hippoglossus; species Hippoglossus hippoglossus. Next base: position 1,001,683 of record NC_047163.1, read on the forward strand.
AGCACACAGAGGCGTCACCTCTTATCAGCAAAAGCTCTGGAATCTCCTCGTCTTTCAAAGTTGACGCCTTCATCTTTGCATGGCATGTTGGAAACGTCATCGACACGCCCTCTACACAGAAATTCCTCAGCAACCGACTTGGACATTTGCCTCCAAGTCGGTTGCCACCAGGCAAGGGGTGGAGTCGAGCAATTCATGTCTGTAAACATCATTTGTCAGATAAGAGCTGATTTATTTTGTGTTTTCCTATCAACAATCATGTGAAGAGGAATCCACAGCGGCTACATGAAGCAGAAGCAGAGGAGGAAAAACCATCAGCCTCTTGAATCGATCATGAAGTAACTTCGGTAAAGGGAGACGCATTTCTATTTCAATTGGTATTTGATTATGGGAAATTCTTCCCCCATTAAAGCAGAAATTAGCTGTTAATGAGGAATACAAACAGAAAAGAAGGACGGCAGTCCTAAGGAAGGAAGGAAGGAAGGAAGGAAGGAAGGTAGGAAGGAAGGAGGGGTGTTGACCATAATAATAAGAGAAAAGATGAAGAGAGAGAAAGTCTGTTACGAGGGGAGAGGGACAGGATAACAACAGTGGAGGATAAAGGGATGGATGCAAGAAGAAGTGGCTAGAGGAGGAGAAAGAGACAAATGATGAATAGGAAAAGCAGGACAACAGCATGAAAAACATGAACATGGAAGAAAAGAAGAGGCTAAAGTGAAGAGTGAGTGATTGAGAAAGAAGAGGAAGTAAAAAAGGAGGGAATGAAGCAACAACAACAGAGAAGGAAAGATGGAGGGAAGCCAAAATGGGAGAAAAGAAAGGATGACAAGACGGCAGGAATAATGAAAGGAGTGACAGAGAAAAATAAGAAAAAGAGGAGGAAATTGTGGATGAAAGGAGAGAAAGGAGGATGAAAGGAGAGAAAGGAGGATGAAGAGAGAGATGGATGTAGGGGCCTCCGTCCCAAACAAAAGCTGCAGTCAGGACCAGCATCTGCTGCACAGCAACATGTCCTCCTCCCTCCTCCCTCCTCCGTCATTTGTTTCTCTACGGGTGACAAACGGCAGCGTGGCGTGTGTGTGTGTGTGTGTGTGTGTGTGTGTGTGTGTGTGTGTGTGTGTGTGTGTGTGTGTGTGTGTGTGTGTCAGTGCGTGTGAGTGGCCTCTGGGGATCTACAGGATAGAAAGTGTTTCTGTTAATGTTAGAGCAGCAATGAACTATAGAATGTATATAAAGACCATCAGTGACTGTATATAAAGATGATCACTGACTGTATATAAAGAGGATCAGTGACTGTATATAAAGACCATCAGTGACTGTATATAAAGATGATCAGTGACTGTATATAAAGAGGATCAGTGACTGTATATAAAGAGGATCAGTGACTGTATATAAAGAGGATCAGTGACTGTATATAAAGAGGATCAGTGACTGTATATAAAGACCATCAGTGACTGTATATAAAGATGATCACTGACTGTATATAAAGAGGATCAGTGACTGTATATAAAGAGGATCAGTGACTGTATATAAAGAGGATCAGTGACTGTATATAAAGAGGATCAGTGACTGTATATAAAGAGGATCAGTGACTGTATATAAAGAGGATCAGTGACTGTATATAAAGAGGATCAGTGACTGTATATAAAGACGATCAGTGACTGTATATAAAGAGGATCAGTGACTGTATATAAAGAGGATCAGTGACTGTATATAAAGACCATCAGTGACTGTATATAAGAGATCACGACTGTATATAAAGAGGATCAGCGACTGTATATAAAGAGATCAGTGACTGTATATAAAGAGGATCAGTGACTGTATATAAAGACCATCAGTGACTGTATATAAAGACCATCAGTGACTGTATATAAAGATATCAGTGACTGTATATAAAGAGATCAGCGACTGTATATAAAGACCATCAGTAACTGTATATAAAGACCATCAGTGACTGTATATAAAGATGATCAGTGACTGTATATAAAGATGATCAGTGACTGTATATAAAGATCAGCGACTGTATATAAAGACCATCAGCGACTGTATATAAAGGATCAGCGACTGTATATAAAGATCAGTGACTGTATATAAAGAATCAGTGACTGTATATAAAGAGGATCAGTGACTGTATATAAGAGATCAGTGACTGTATATAAAGACGATCAGCGACTGTATATAAAGAGGATCAGTGACTGTATATAAAGATGATCAGTGACTGTATATAAAGATGATCAGCGACTGTATATAGAGGATCAGTACTGTATATAAGATGATCAGTGACTGTATATAAAGAGGATCAGTACTGTATATAAAGACCATCAGTGACTGTATATAAAATGATCAGTGACTGTATAAAGAGATCAGTGACTGTATATAAAGAGATCAGTACTGTATATAAAGACCATCAGTGACTGTATATAAAGAGGATCAGCGACTGTATATAAAGAGGATCAGTACTGTATATAAAGACCATCAGTGACTGTATATAAAGAGGATCAGTGACTGTATATAAAGAGGATCAGCGACTGTATATAAAGAGGATCAGCGACTGTATATAAAGAGGATCAGTGACTGTATATAAAGAGGATCAGTGACTGTATATAAAGAGGATCAGCGACTGTATATAAAGAGGATCAGTGAGTGTATAAAGATGATCAGTGACTGTATATAAAGAGGATCAGTGACTGTATATAAAGAGGATCAGTGAGTGTATATAAAGAGGATCAGTGACTTTACAAGCATGTATTTGTTTATGAGTTAAACTGTTTGACATTTTTGAAAAAGCTAGTCATGAAATCCAAGGAGAATACATTGTGGTGTGTGTGTGTGTGTGTGTGTGTGTGTGTGTGTGTGTGTGTGTGTGCGCATAAGGTGTCAAATCTCCTGGTTGCCATGGTATCCGACGCTCCTCTGCATCACGCACATGAAAGCCGCCGCGTTGCACACAAACAGAGTCTCTAGCCAAATACGTCCCACAAGACCTATTCATCCGTCCCTCCACTCACCTTCTGCTGCTCCCAGAGGAGGGGGGGGGGGGGGGGGGGGGGGGGGGGGGGGGGGGGGGGGGGGGGGGGGGGGGGGGGGGTGGGGGGGGGGGGGGGGGGGGGGGGGGGGGGGGGGGGGGGGGGGGGGGGGGGGGGGGGGGGGGGGGGGGGGGGGGGGGGGGGGGGGGGGGGGGGGGGGAGGAGGAGATGATGGAGGAGAGGATGGAGGAGAGGATACTAGGAAGAAAGAGGAGGATGAAGATGCATCTCTCCTCCCTGAGGGATCATGAACTTTTACCCTGGTCCCTAAGCTCATCAGGGATGATTTGGCCTCGGTCCCTGAGGTCATGATTGGCCCTCATTACTCTGAAGGGGCTGATGGGAAATATGCGAGGGAGCATTTAGATCTAAATGTTGTGTCATCATTCATGATATCATTGATCACCTTTCAGTAAAATCAATGTGATGATCTGCTGCGTCCAATGACCTCACAGCCCGTTCTTTCTGCAACTTGGGTGGGAAACATGAATAAAAATGGCGACTAAAGGAGATCACGATTGGCCACGTTGCGCACACACACACACACACACACACACACACACACACACACACACACACACACACACACACACACACACACACACACACACACACACACACACACACACACACACACACACACAGGGAATTTCTGACTCTTTGCTGCGTGTCTCTCTTCCTATTTCCTTCCTACTGTCCAGTGTCAAATCAAAAGAATAAAACATATATATTAAAACGTGTGCGTGTGGACGAGGGCTGAGAAGCAGTCCTCACACCGCGGGTGTGAAGCACAGCTGTGAACGTCAGGTCGATGTGTCGGGACAGAACTCGCCACTTAAACGAAGTCTGATCGGGGGCTGATACTAATGATCCCTTCATCAATAGTTGTGTGTCCCTCAGGCCCAATCCTGCCTGAACACACTTCCCTCCTTCTGTTCATCAATCACTCCATCAACCCATCGGTGGACCCCCCTCCATCTACACATCTGACCACCGATCTGTATGTCCTGACCAGACTTCACTCACCGTTAGACTCAGTTTTATTTTAACCTCAGTCCACAAACAACACATGTGCTTAATGAGCAGAGGACATGTTTGAGTCAGACAGCAGGAGATGATGGACAGATAGAGACAGAGGGGACAAGAAGAGACAGGAAGAGACAGTAATAAAGATAGGGACAGAGAAAGGACTAAGGAGACTGAGGATTGTGGTCAGATGAGGACAGACTGGACCCTGGGGGATACTTTATGATGGACGGAGCGACAGAGGGACGGAGGGACGGAGGGACGGACTCTGGAGGAGGGACACGTGAGCACTGGACTCTGGGGCTGAGGGTTATTGATGAATTGATTATTGGCAGATCAGAACTTGTTTAGAGGCTAATCGCAGCCGATCCATGTCTGAACACATTATAATGTTGAAACTACATTATGCAACTATATTAACTTAACTAGATCCACCAATTTATTACATTTGCTGATATGAAAACTTATTTTACAGAATAAACTATTTAAAAAAGATGTGCATTTATGTAAGAATTACTTTTATTTTCTTCATTCAAGTTCTATATATTTGGGTAAATTTGTATTTTCTTTTTATTTAGTTAGTTATAATAAAGTTTAAACTGTAAAATATCAAACCTCACTTTTCTTTTTCATAAGAGTTTGATTACGACATCCCAGAATTCATTGACAATTTTATATTTTTATTCACCAATCAGTACAAATATCACAATTGATATCTGTACTGGCCCCAACAGCTCATTGAGGAGCTCATTGTTTACTGAGCTGCTCTTAAATCTACACACTCCTGCTCTACTGGTTCAGGAAGCCGGGGATCATGGGTAATATCCAGCGTTCCGTCGTGTTACATATTATAATTCTGTTACATATTTGCATGAACGTCGTCCATGGTCTTTAAAATGTGGGACTGAAAACATCCAGGACAATATATATATAAGTTTTCTGTGTCGTTACATTCACGACCGTCGAAGAGCAAATGTGGGTCTGAATGGGTCTGAAGAGCAAATGTCTTCCTCTGGATAATTCACCAGGATGTAAATGCAGAGTGTGTTTGTTTGAGTGATGGATCACTTCACTAAAGCCTGTGTGGCACTGCCAACTGTTCCCATACGCCCCTGTCCCATCATTCATTCACCCCCCCAACACACACACCACTGCCAGGGTGTCAATAAACACACATGTTCAGTAGAAGGTGGTGGAGGACTCATGTGGACTAAAGCAGGGGGAACACCCCCCCCCCCAACAATATATCACACTGTAAAGTTGTCATGTCAGTAACGAAGCTCTGTCACTTTTCAAAAATACAGAGACGTCTGTTTCTCCCGCTTCAACACAGCGAGTCCTCAGCTGTTTGCATTGGTTCACAGTTCACCACAGCGTCACTACCACTGGTCTCCAGTACGCTGTACAAACAACGTCTGATAATAAAAACCATCGATAGTAGGGGCGGGCCTATCAATACACAATCGGCTGTACCATGCACAGCCACGAACCAGGTATTAGTGAAATATTTAAAACTCTCACACAAAGTTGCCAATAAAGATTTCACACAAGATGAAAACCTGCTCAACCAGGTTTGGAGAAAATACTTCAGATTCAACTTCATTCAGGTCTGAGCGTGACTGCCGGGTTTTTAAAAAGGTGTGAAAGAACAGAGTAATAAATATATGAGGCAGGTTCTGCACACGCACACACACACGCACACACACGCAGACGCACACACACGCAGACGCACACACACTAAAGTGGGTTCACTCACCTCTGTCGAACTCATCTGGAATCTGTCAGAGACAAGGGAGAGAGAGGATTGATTAAAATCTCTATACAGTTATAAACGGTCGTCTCTTAAACTGACGTCAGCAAACTGATAGAAATCTTTAGACATTTGTGGGAAACAGACGTCACATGTTTGATTCCTGGTAAAAACATGAAGCTGTTGAGGGAACTGTCGTGGATATTGATTGGCCTTTAGTAATCAGCCAACATCTGAAGTATGAACCTGATGTGAAATAGCAGGAGATGGAACGTGTGTAAATGAAACAAAAGGAAAATGTTGAAAGACGTTGAATAGAAAGATGGAGACGAGGAAAAGGAGACAAAACAGTAAAGAATGAAGAAATTAATAATAGAATAATGTTGGGGAGGAGAGTGGAATTTGAAAGAAGCCGGAGATAATGGAAGAAAATAAGATTCGACAAACTGAGGAGGAAGAAAAAATTAAAACATGAAGGTGAAAGAGAAAGTAGGAGGAAGAGGGGAAGACGGAGGAGGAGAGGAGGAGCAGTCAGGAGGATCAGGAGCTGTGGTGAAGGACTCCACCTGCTGGTCAAACTGGGTCTAACATCCTGTCTGCTCTGAACAGCCCAACATAAACCTCAGGGGTCCACAGAGGAAGGACTGTGACCTCTGACCCAATTAGCTCAATGTCTAAAATCTAAAAGTCTCCTTCTCACTCACACTCACACACACACACACACACACACACACACACACACACACACACACACACACACACACACGTCTCAATGCCTTTACCATAACTAATACTTGTAACCCTTAACCTACATTTTATCTAGACTTAACCTTAAAACATGTCGTCACCTTAACGTTGAATGAATTGCGTAATGGGGACTTTCCTGAATAAACAGGTTTAGGTTCCCACCACATGCGTTAAACCTGGACCATGAAATGCTTCAGAAAACACAACCAGAAACTGAAAGAGTCTCATTGGACTCTTTCATGGTCCTTGAACTAATCATGTGTGATGTTCACCATCAGGACAGACAATCAAATATGAGCTGGTGACGTTTCAGCAGAATCACGCTTCATGTAATCAAAACTTAAAAGGTTGACAGAGGAACCAGGAGCAAAGAGGGCGTCTGAGAAGACCAGACGCCGACACGAGGCCTGAAGTCGGGGGAAGGGCTCAGCTGCTGCTGGCTGTGCTGCTCAATGTGGATCGAGGTGTGAAAACAGCCATTAAAACCTCATCGACACCTCAGTGTGACCGCAGCGCCGCAGCCTGGGAGCAGGACAGGAGGAGGTTCCCACACAACAAGCACAAGATGCTTCAGACGTGAACTGAAGCACGAACATGTTCCTGATGTGAACGAGTCCGACCCGGACAAACTCCTGCTGCTGCTCCACATGACAAACACGAACTCCAGGAGGCCGGACATGACGTATAAACTCTGCTGTGGAAAGATCAGTGTTGTTGTTTACAGCTCATCCACACCGGCGTCGGCCCTCAGCACCAAAAGCTCTGGAATCTCCTCGTGTTTCCAAGTTGACGTCTTCGTCTTCTACGTGTACGGCTCCTCTTCTTCATCCTCAGATATTCTGCTCTTCCAGTTTCACGTCCGCCACGTTATAGAAACGATCTGTGCGCACCAAAGTTAACCACGGTGTTCCACAAGGCTCTGTGCTCGGCCCAATTTTATTCTCATATATGCTTCCACTTGGAAACATTATCAGGACACACTCGGTAAATTTCCACTGCTCTGCGGATGACACCCAGTTATACTTGTCAATAAAACCTGAACAAAGTAATCAAATAACTAAACTCCAAGCATGTCTTAAGGACATAAAAACCTGGATGACCTGCAATTTTCTCTTATTAAACTCAGATAAGACAGAGGTTCTAATACTTGGCCCTAAACACCTTAGAGATACATTATCTACTGATGAAGATGCGCTAGACGACATCGTCTTTGCTTCCAGTGAAACATCAGGAACTTGGGAGTGATCTTCGATCCTGATTTGTCCTTTAATTCTCACTTAAAACAAATTTCTAGGACCGAGGTGGCAGCTGATGATGGATCCTAATGGCGGCAGTGGACAATAACTGTGGACTATAGTGGCATCCGATCTTGATGGTGGATCATGATCTTGCTGGCTGCTGACCATGGACTATGATTGCAGCAGGACTGCTCGATACATAGTATTTCTCCTCAGACACTTGACCATTAATGACATTAATCCACCAATTCACTGACCTTCAGTTATACTTCAAAATGTTTATTCTTATCAAAGCTGTTAAAACCTTTATCTCTCTGATGTTCTCCTTTACACGTGACATCCATTGCACTTCTGTCCGTCCTGGGAGACGGATCCTCACATGTGGCTCTGAGGTTTCTACCTTCTTTACCTGTTAAAAGGGTTTTTAGTAGTTTTTCCTGACTCTTGTTGAGGGTTAAGAACAGAGGATGTCACACCATGTTAAAGCCCTATGAGACAAATTGTGATTTGTGAATATGGGCTATACAAATAAAATTTGATTGATTGATTGATTGATATAGAAATGCTGTATTCTCACATAGACTCGCTAGTAAAAACTCAGCAGAGGGTCCAAAGCAAGTGACCCTGACATTTGTGTTCTCAAGTACAGCCCCTCCACAACATGTCAGGTGAATGTCCAGTGCAGGTTTGAAAGCAGCTTATGTTTCCCAGACAGCAAAAACACACACCACATGTCCACTGTCCTGCTCAGCAAATGTCCCCTGGAGACGAGGAGGTGAGATAAGTGTGCCCCTCTGAAGGCTCTGACAAGTGGCACACAACGACGTCTCACCGACATGAGGAAGTGTGTCGTCCAGCGGGAAGCAGACAGGATGTGCAGGTGAGATAAGTGTGCCCTTTGAAGCCGTGAGGAAGTGACCTGAAGACGCCATCATTCCCACATCTTCACCTCATCAAAAACTGCTTTGATTTGACAGCAGACACGGGGAAAGTGGTGAAAACTAAAATGAAATAATCTGTTCAAAAACCAACCAGGCAGAGCAGTGAGGCCGTTTTACAGTTGGGTGACTTTTCATTCCTGAAACTTTATCGTTAAAAATGGCGACTTTGGACTTGACTCAAGTGACTTTTCCTGGTTGGTGTTAAAAGCACTACCTAAGTATGACCACGTGAGTCAGAGGATGCTGCTCATCAAATATCACAATCTTAGGGTGTTGACCTTTTTCCTTGAGAGTTAAAGAACAGTGGTTTACACTGGATAAGAAACTGTAGAGAAAAACCCTCCTGTTGGTGAATCTTTCCTGTTCAACAGAAGAAAGTAACAGTAAAGTTATTGATCCAGTCACAGATTATTCTTTGGCTTTTCTGCTGCAGGATGACGAGTAAAGACAATAAAAATAATTTGTCCCCCCTGACTCCACTTTCCCACAGTGACGGCTTCAAAGACACACGGACAAGGGCACTTCAGGAAGTCGTCCGCGGTCGTTTGGCTCTTTGGTAACGACAAAAGGATCCTAACGTGACAGAAGTGTGCCCCTTTGAAGTGGCTTCCCACAGCAACACCTCCCACAGTCAGAGCTGAGCGCAGAGGAGACCAGGACAGAGGAGACCAGCGCAGAGGAGACCAGGACAGAGGAGACCAGGACAGAGGAGACCAGCACAGAGGAGACCAGGACAGAGGAGACCAGGACTGGTATTGACCTCCGTCCTGAGAGATCCCAACACAAATGGTCATCGCCAAGTTCAGGTCTGAATGTAGAATATTTCAAAGCAGAGCAGATTTCCCTGTTGTGGGACTAATGAAGCATTAACTTATCTTATAGATCCCATCACACCACATGGGTCTGATTCCAACGTGAATGTACGAATATTAAACTCTCAAATGGGCAAAGAGTTAACAAATGAATACATTTGTTAAATAACATTAACACAACAGCATTAAAACCCCACAGGAAACCAGAATAAAGGACATTAAGATGCTGTTGTTGTGAACGCCTCCGTCCTGCACAGACCAGTTTAGAGCTGTGGGATCAGTGTTATTTAGTGGTACTTGAGGACTGGAAGTGATGGTCATTAGAACATCCTCTTTGATGTCCCGCTTTCCCAAACTCACAGCTCAGACAAAGAGGACCTGACAGGTACCTGTCGAGTGTGCCGCCCGGCCACCTCACCCTTCCTGTCACAGCGTGACAATGGGCAGGGGGGGGGGGGTGCTGAAGGTGAGAGAAGTGTGCTCCCTTCCTCTCCCACACCCACACCTCAGTCATCTGCATGACAGTCTGCAGAGGACCGCCCCGTCTGTCCAGGTTTACACCTCTGTCAGACGGGCACATGTCACACAGAGCTGTGAAGTGTGTCCTTTAGGCTCCTGTACAACAGGAAGAGGAACTCCTACATGTGACGGGAACGCTGCACCACCGAACATCAAAGGGAAGGCAACGTAAAAAAAAGAGCTGATTGAAATTAACGGCAGCGTAAAAGTGTGCCGACGTCGGCTCTGGTCCACATCCATGTGTGAACGTCCCATTTGAGCCTGAACAGACACAAGCTCACAACCACCTGAGAGCACAGGGTCACACCTGGAGTGTGTGTGTGTGTGTGTGTGTGTGTGTGTGTGTGTGTGTGTGTGTGAGACAGTAAATACAACTTACCATGTGTCCTTGTTCGTCCACCGAGTTGGAGCCTGAATAAAAACAAAAAGGAAACAGTTAATCACGTCTGTGGAGAAAAAAACTTTCTGATTTAAACATCTAACGACAATATTGAGATTTAATTTGTTTCATGGACCGAAAGCTGCTGTCAACACAATTATCAGTTTAATGGGAAAATCAGGCTGAAACTAACAAGTCGTGACATAAATTCTTCGTCATGAAGGTTAGAACGTTCAACATGGTGTCGACTCATCTTTACAATCAGGTGACATGATGTTGGCTTAAGTTTATCAATTATTTTTAAAGTAAGCAGCTCATGTCCACAGTTAAACTGTTTAATTGCTTATATGGTACAAGGTTAAGTCGTAAAAAGTATTGAGATTTAAAAAAGAAAATGAATAAATGAATTAATGCATGAATTAAATCTAAAGTTACCGACCCTCAGCGTGTCGACATTGGAACAGACTCAACTGTTACTTCACCCTCTCATAGATCATATGATGTCATATTATACAATATTGACACTGGGCGATATATAAGAGATCAAATGTCAGTTTTATTACCGTCTCTTTTTAAACTTTATTATTCTACTGTTCTATGCTTCACTTTCAGAATCACCTTCTGTACATTTCTATAAACTCTGTGTTTAGCCTGATTGACACCGATTTGAATGGGATGGACAAAATAATAGGAACACCTGTCAAATGAGAAAGATCTGGGGGTTTTGGAACATTGGATATTTACACGTGACTTGATCTCGGACTTTAAGGACATCGATCCATTAACAGAAAAATAGCCAATGAAAAGAAAGATCAGATTCAGACCTAAATTAAGACAAAAGAGTCAAAACAGTTTTTTCCTTCAAAATGACACATGAAAAACACCAGAACCTGTTTCCAGCTTCTCTTGTATGTGCACGTTTCACTGCTTTCCTAAAGCTTCATCACAGTACCGAGATCCTTCATGAACGCTTCAGTGGAAAGAGATTAGACAGAAGAGAATCACGTCTCAGCCTCAACACATTGACACCTGTAATTATCAACTTTCCTATGCGTCACTCAAATCGTGTGACGACTGAAAAGAAAGAAAGAGTACTTCACAAACCTATTTGCTGTAAAACCAGACAACATGTGAACATGTATGTTCTCCTACAGCATCTTATAATCCAGAATCTCCACAGGAACTCCACAGATTACTTCCACATGACAGGAGGCGAGATTACATCCCAAATTATCAAGCGGATTCCCAGTTAGTATTCCAGAAATATTCCAAGACCGAGAAAGAGGGGAAAAAAGCCAGGAAAAGTAAAAATAGAACAAAAAAGGTAATCTCCAATGTGTTTCACGCCATCGTACACTCCGCTGCAGACGGCGTAGACACAAAACAGGACGGGATAAATAACCAACAGTGTCCAGTGTGTCAGAACTGACAGCTTTAATCCGATGTATTCAGAAATCACTCGAAGAAAAAGCGAGTAAACGACGACGAACGCAGGAAAATCAATACGCGTCTTCAGGATCAAAAATAAAAGAAACCGTGACGACAGGAACGCGACAGATGCGTTTGCTCGCTGGGTTCCACAGCGTCGTGGTGACGGTGACCAGCTCTGAGCTCCTGTGATGATCTGATGCCGTCGTGGCTCCACCGCCTCGAGGAAAGTTCAAATCTAAATTCACACGAGCTTCACTCTTTCCTAACAGGATCTTTCTACCGTCTCTGACTGCAAACTGCAAACTGCAAACCGGCTGCTTCAAACTTCAATTGATCAAATACATCTCAGGCTGCTCAGCTCCGACTGACTAGGCCCGCCCCTCTGTGGGCGGCCCCTCCAAACAGGAAGCAGAGGGCGATAAACCAATCAGACCCAGTGTGTACAACACATCCCACCCCCCCACACACACAGTCATGGAGAGGGTGGGGAGACGGCGAGGGGAGATAGCTCAGTCAGATACCAAAAGATAATCACATTTATTGACCCCATTTATTAGCAAGTAGAGCTGCGACTAAAGGTTATTTCAATTAATGATACATTTCATAATTCTTTTGTTTGTTTAACTATTAACTGTTTGAGGTCTTGACCTTCTACTTGAGATAACGTATATTATGATTTTGCGCTATACAAATAAAATTGAACTGTCGTCCAATGTGTCGTCTTCAAATATCTGGTTCTGTTGAAAACAACAGTTTCAAACTCAAAGATTAATTTCAGGGCTTAAACGACAGTGGATTGTGTCGTTCTCTGGGACGGATAAAATAAATTAAATAAAAAATGCAAAAATGGGTCAGAAAATATTAGATTTATGTAAAGAAAATACCCCAAATGTTAAATTTGTAATCAAATAAAAACACCTACAACTAGTCTGTCAGAGCTGAAACATGATGGTTACACAACTGTTGCGTGTTTGTGTTTTTCTCTCTCTCTCTCTCTCTCCCTCTCTCTCTCTCCCTCTCTCCCTCTCTCTCCCTCTCTCCCCCTCTCCCTCTCTCTCCCTCTCTCCCCCCTCCATTTTTCTCCGCTCACTGACAGGTCGAGGCAGAAGTCGTCCATGTTGAATCTGGTTCTTTCTTCCAGTTAATGAGGAGTTTCTGTCTCCAGTCACCAGAGCTGCTCATTGTGGGAACTGTTGGTTTCTCTATAATGTTTAATGTCTCAACCTTCTATATAAAGAGCCTTGACTTGATTTGGCGCTGTCTCTGTGGTCATGGGCCGACGTTAACACACTTACCGAATATGTAGACGATGCCGACCGCCCCGCCGATTCCCATGAGTCCCGCCAACCGTAGGACCATCTTCTTGGCGTAGGCCGTGTTTTCATTCTGCTTCTTGTCCTCCGTCTTGTCTCCCTCCTTCTCTGCCTCCGCTCCCTCAGGAGGAGGCAGACCCTGGAAAAGAACAAAACGTTTCAGTTTGAGGATTTACTGACGTTTCTACTTTCACCTCCTGCTGCTGTGATAACAAAGGACCCACTCATCTCATCTACTCATTTCACAGTCACACATGGTATCATCAGCGTCCACGTTGTCTGATATCCACTGAAACTAAAACCGGTTTCCACAGAACATAACGAGGTCATATAGAAACGGTGTCATCACTTCGCTCGCCCACCAGGGTGCGCTCTAACTGCTTTAGTAACAACACACTCAACACACACAACACACACACACACACAATTTCACACTAGTAAGAAATCATGGTCACTCTGTGGTAATGAACCAGTCAATCGAGCCAACAGGACTTCTGTGGTTGTGATCAAAATGTCCATGGTAACAGATAGTGTCACTAATCACAGCTGTCGCAACCTGAGGATTTGTGGGTAGTGTAGTCTTCTACTTAACACCCAGAATAAAACTACTTTTTCTTAAACACAGTTGATATCATACAGACCTGTGGCTTCTACGGGAGAACACAACATTGTTTAACAATCTCGTAGTTTGGGGCGAGTCTATAAATATCCTGGCTGATAATAGAGATTCTATTTATCTGATGATTTTTACACCACAAACAGTTTATTTGATCGAGAAATCAGCAGTTTACAAACTGAGACCTTCAAAATAAAGGCTTTAGTTCTTACTTTTAATGTGGAAGTCAGTGATGGTCTCTGTATCACTCAGGTGCTCAGTGTAGCAGCAGCGTGTCAGCCACATCTGTGTGTGTCTGTGTGTGTGTGTGTGTGTGTGGTTGAAGTGATGGGGGGGACAGACAGGAAAGGGGGGCGGGTGTGTAATGACCTTCAAACCAAACTACCCTTGGCGGTCACCGCTCTTTCTCTGACAGCTCCTGTAGTTAAACCGAGCGCACACTGAGTAGATGTGAGCAGCTGGCACACAGCACGAGCTCTGTGAAGGACCGAGCTAATGCTAACCGAGCTGACGCTAACCGAGCTAACGCTAACTGTGTGTCTCCTGTCATCACACAATGAAAACACACACATGTCAGTTCCCTGTCAGCTGGAAGAAGAACAGACAGAAGAAGAACAGACAGCAGCTGACTCGTCTCCTGCAGAAACACAAGCTAACAGCCCCATGCTAACACTAGCCAGCTAGCCTGTTAGCTAATGTCAGGTTCATTCATTCTGCAGACTGCGGTGAGCCGGCGGGGCGGGGCAGGCATCTACCGTTTCTCACAGCAGATGTGAATAAAACTAACGCACAGCAGCGGGTGGGCACAGCGGGCGCGTGTCTGTGTGTCAGTGGCATGTTCACATGTTAGCTAGCTCTCAGGTTAAACACAGGTAGGACATGTCAAGAGGAGCGGCTGCGGTATTAGTCACCCCGGCAGCTCGTGTGGGCGGGGGTTCCAGTTAACTACATATTCTGGAGTGGCCGCCCTCCCCTGTCACCCTCGCTGCCTGCAGTTAAAGAACAAATCGAGCGCCCTCACGCAGGCTAACCCCACCTGACTCTGCTGCTGGAGCCGCTCCTGGAGGATCGCCTGGGCCAGGCCGCCCGCGGCACCGCCCGGTCCGGACGGCGGCTTGTCCGAGGACAGGGTCCGCGCGATGCGGGCCGCGGCCGGGGAGGAGGCGGCCGCCGCTCCGCTCCGGAGCCGCAGGAGGCCCCGGCTCGCCCGCACACACATGGGGAACACGGAGGTGGCCGACATGTTGGATGAAGCTCTGGCTGCCGGCGAGCGAGAGAGGCGCGAGTCAAAAGGACAAAAGCGTCCGATTGGCTGGCGCCGCTCTGAGTGGCGGGGAAAGGGAGCAATCAGCGGGGCGACAGGCCACATGGAGCAGGAGGAGGCGGGGTCTGAGAGTTGTCTAACCAATCAGGAGACAGAATGAGTCTGACCTTCGAATACAGCCCCAATCGGCCATGATGGTTGATGGCAAATGCCCAAACTGTCTGTTACATGACGTGAATATTATAAAGACTAAACTCTGACTCTTTAATATTAACTCAGGAGGAATCAAAACTTTATGTGAGAAGAAAATAACCTGTTGTTTCATCATCAATTACGTTACCAGGAATAAGATACGATTAAATAATCCTTTATTAGTCCCACTATGGGGAAATTTGCAATATCACAGCAGCAAGATAATAAGAAACATGCAATACTTAAGTGTAAGGAAATATAGAAAATATGAATGGAATAAAAACTTATATATACAGTGTAAAAACAAGAATGTGCAGTGTGAGAATATGTACAGTCCGAATATGACTGTCAGTGGAGTAACAGGGCCAACTAGGTATGTGGGAGTGAAGACCTTTTTCTATTAAATCTGCTATTATATAATATATGTGATAATGAATACTCCACATCCACTGGTGGCAATCCTGGCCAATCACATAATAAAATGGACAGTTTGCATAAGATAAAATTTAGGACATTTTGCAGAACAACCTGACCTGCCCTTTGATGTGGGACTAAGCAGACACATTTTCAGAATAAATATTATTTCTCAGTAGAGAGAGAGAGGGGGGGGGTAGAGAGAGAGAGAGAGAGAGGGGGGGGGGGGGGGCGAGAGAGAGAGAGAGAGAGAGAGAGAGAGAGAACGGTAGAGGGGGGGTAAAGAGAGAGAGAGAGATAACGGTAGAGGGAGCCAGTCAGTGTGTGGAGCACACGAGAGAAGCGGAATCAACACTGAACAACCAGCAGCTTGTTTTTCAGGTAAAATACCAGCGTGTTTTATTTCTCTGATGGAGATGAACGTGATGATGAGGATGCTGTGGGTGGTGAGGATGCAGATGGGGGTGGGGGTGGCGATAGAGAGAAGAGGATGGTGGAGAAAGATGGAGGAGAATGATGGAGAGAAAGATGGAGAGAAAGATGGAGAGAGGGGCGCAGTTAAAACCAATGTGAAATGAACCTGTTTCATACGAGCTGACCTTCAGAGTCAGCTGGTTTAAAACCCGCTGTTTCTACGTGTTAGATATTCACATGAATTCATTATTCTCGCCTTCGTGTCTGTTTGTTGCGTGTGCGCGTGTGTTCATTGTTTGTCAGCGGGGCGTTTTTCCTTCACTACGCACATTCACGTCAGACCCAGTTTGATCCTGTGATGTTTCTGCTCTGTCGCTTCATCGGAACAGAAGATGTCTGGTTTCACTGGAGGGTTTGATGATGGACGCGGTGGTTGGAGGATTGTCTGCGGTGTTTTGTTTCTCGGATTTGGTTTGTTGTAAAATGGAGGCTGGATGATGGAGGAGGAGGAGGAGGAGAAGGAGGAAGATGCTGCCATGGCCTCCTCCTCTTCCTCTCACAACCTGCTGGTACCATCACTGTGTGTTAATAACACTAATAATCCTACATCTACACATAAAGACAACAAACCATCAGTGTGTGTGTGTGTGTGTGTGTGTGTGTGTGTGTGTGTGTGTGTGTGTGTGAGAGATAGGACTGATGATACCGATTCAACACAAGGTCACTGTAAACATACTGACTATAAGAATTATTTAGATTATCAAAATAAAGATTGATTGCACATTTATGAATCATTATTATGATTGGGTGAGTGAGGCCACTAACCCGACATCCCCACGACTGCGCTCTAGTTTGAAAACTCACATACACAGAGATTCAGAGAGGATTGATGGGACGTGGTCTTTCATCAAGAGCCTAAAATTACATTTAAGCAGAACACTGGTCCTGTCATCTTCCAGACGTGACAACCTCTGATCCACGTCTCTGCTACAGACACGTGACGTCCAGAGAGGAGTTCCTAAACGCTGCTGCTCACGTTCTAGTTAGAAAACTGGGTCTGTGTTTTAGTCTGGACGAGCAGAAACAGAGAAGTTTGTAAACAGTGACGTACGCTCATGACCTCCTGCTGATTGGGTGTTTTCTGTCATGACGTATCACATGACCCAGCTGTGGTCACAGATCGTCTTAATTAAATTACAATATATGATATGAATGTGGCCTTACTGTGTTTTTTTTATCAGCCAATCATACAGGGGGTGATTGATATGTTCATAGATGGAAGATGTATTTGTTTTGTCCAGGCTTTCAGTCGGCCATGTTCGAATCATAGAGTCTTTATAAGAACAGACGTAGACTCTGGGTCCAGAAAGTGAAGCCAATGTTGAAGTGCCTGAATCCTGTCTTCTGTGTAGTGACCAGCAGAGGGCGACTCCTCTGGTAGTTTCTATAGAAGTCTATAGAAAGTGACTCTACTTCTCACTTTATAACGTCAGTAAACATTCAGGAGTTTATGTCTCAGTCTCTAGTTTCAAGTCTTCTTCAATACAGCTGATGTTCATTTAGTGAATTATGATCATTTAGAGTCAAACAGACCATAAAGCCTAAAACCAAAAAGATGACTGTGCAAAGGCCCAAGTGACAAATCTGCTAAATCGTGATTTTTGTTTGAATCTGCACCAAATTCCACACACTCATAATCATCAGTCCTCTTAATATGTCTAATTGTCTTCATCATGATCCATGAAGTATTTATATTTAATATGTTCCATCCCTCCACCGAGTATATTTAACATCTGTTCAGTGGTTTTGTGTAATCCTGCTGACAAACAAACAAACAGACAAACAGCTATGAACCCATCACCTCCTCGGTGGAGGTGATGGGTTCATAGCTGTTTGTCTGATCAACACGAACATGCAGCGTCGGTGTCACAGAGCAGCAGCAGGAGAAATCCACATGCGTTTTATTTGATGTTTTTCAGGTAGATTCGTTAAGATAATTCTGCTCCTCGCTCACGTGGTTTCACTCGGACTCAAACAGCCGTGTTGTGTCACCTACAGTGGCCCCGGCCGAGTCCTGGTTTTATTCTCGTCCAGGCTGCTGCTCTCTTTGGGCAGGAATCATCCAGATGAGACCTCACAGAAAACCGAGAGTCGCACGGAGGGAGGAGGACACGCGTGTTGTCACATGATCACGACAGTCTGGTTTTTAGTAGCTATACGTTACATTTCCCATCTGAATTTTAGTTTTGAATGGTTCAGCTTGTCGCTGCAGACGGACAAACGCTGCTTCAGATTAAAACTTTAAAACTTTGATCAATAGTTGGATTAGAACATGTGATGCTAATTTTTCATTCAACCAGAGCAGTACTTGCCTTTATACCCATGTCTGTATTTATGATTACAGGTGTAGGGAGTGGTCGACTTTGTGGTTCATTTGTTTATTTGTAGAAATGAATGAAATGATAAACACACCAGATATTGATGCGGCGAGCTTTGGCGAGTAGTTAGTTGATCTGTGGTTTGATCCACGGTGATTCACTGATTGTCTATTTAAAACCGTTTGACTGATGACAGAAGCAGCCACAGGATCACATCCAGTTTACTTTCATTTAAATATTAAACCTTTTATTTCAGGAAACATGGAAGGATGTAAATGACTCTGTATATGTCCTTACTTCCTTCCCCTCTTCCTTCCTTCCTTCCTCCCCTCCATCCATCTGGTAGCACAGGAGAAGATGGATGGTTTGTGATGGAGGGAGCGGCTGCTGGATGGATGTCAGCGTCTTGTCCATTTGCTAAAGTGGAAAGTAGATTTAATCCAGTCGGACCCATCAGCAGCTAATGATGGACAGGGAGCGTTAGCATTAGCTCCTTTTAGCCACCGGCATTATCAGTATGATGCAGTGGCTCCATTAGCTCGTTTTCTCCCTCACACACACACACACACACACACACACACACACACACACACACACACACACACACACACACACACACACACACACACACACACACACACACACACACAGAGCTCAACATAGCGCTCGTGTGGTGATAAGGAAACAGGGAGCAGCACCGAGACGCTGCAGACGAGGTTGAATCTGGGCCCATGAATCCTTGAGGTGGAGAGAGAGGATCTAATCAGTTCAAATTTAAAATAGCAGCTCAGTCTCTGTTGTGTGTTTGTAATGTTGTGTTGTCCTGTGTTGATACTTCAGAATTGTTCCTCATCATTAGTGAGTCGTCCTCAAGCTCTTCTACAATATTCTGTCACTTGTTATTGTTTGTGTGCAGAGTGAAGTTATGAAACTTTGAGTTCATCCCACCTGGTTTATCTTCAGCATAAATGTGTAAACATACAAAGTCCCTGTTAATAATTATTTTATTAAAGAAGCATTGTTTTCTGTTTAATGAAAGTAAAACATCAGATAAAAAGGATTTGACATTTTGACAGTGTCCTGCTTCTTCTCCGCCAGGCCCAGCTGCAGCGTCATCATGACTAAAGAGGAGAACCTGGAGGTGCAGGAAAAGGAGAGGCACGATCGGGAGGAGCAGGAGGAGGGGAGGTTCCAGAAAGAGGAAGAGGAGGCTCTAACCGAAGAGGAGGAGGAGGAAGAAGAGGACGGAGACGGGGAGGAGGAATATGCGCAGGAGGGGGAGCGTGCAGTGGTGGACGATGAGGAGGATGGCGAGCAGGAGGAGGAGCAGGAGGAAAGAGAGGAGAGGGAGCAAGAGGAGGATCCACCGGCCAGTCAGGAGGCCGAGCCCGAGCCCGAGCCGCTGTCAGTGTCCGAGTACCAGAGTCCGGTTCACGAGCCACGGCGCCGAGCCATGGTGCACTCCTCCGCACAGGCCCCGCTGCCCACCGACTACAGTACGCCACCGTCAACACACACTGTCCTTCCACCACCACACTCCATCCGCACTGACACTGTAGTTTAAACACATCGCTGCTGCTGTTACAGCCGCTCTATTCCTTCGTAGTCTCGTTTTAGTTTGAAAACTCTGGGTTTGTGTTCGAGTCTGAACAGAAACTGAGATGTTTGTAAACGATGACGCAGACGTTCTCTTCCTGATTGGTTCTCATCAGTCACATGACTCGACTACCAGCGGTGAACACAAAGCGTCGCTAACACTTCCTGTCAGTAACAGGCTCGTTGGTATTCATCAGACCAACTCCACTCCATTATACACTCTGTGTGTGTCTCTGTGTGTGTCTGTGTGTGTGTGTGTGTGTGTTCCAGCTCAGCAGCCTGACATGAACCTTTCTCTCCCGTCAAACTGTGGCACTGAAAGCTAATTTATTTATTTATTTTACAGTTACATTTAATCATTTTAAGCCTTAAACTAAGGTTCAATATAATTAACAAAACACGCAGTTTTAAATTGCTCCCAACAGCAGCGAGGTTTCAGTTGTCCATCCGTCCACCCCACCGTCCGTCCGTCCAGTTTCTTCTGCTTATCCGGTCTCAGGTCTTCGAGGTAGGACTCGTTCCAGCCGCTTGTATTCTCGTTACAAGCGGCTGGTCGTTGTAACGAGAATAACGAGTCGTTCTCTCGATCACCCAGAGCTCGTCGACTGAAGGGCTCCTGGGCTGTTGACCATGTGGCTGAAGCATAGATTGACGTGGAGCTGATTTCAGTTACAGAGACAAATGAGATGTGACTTACTGTCGTGATTCGTCTTTGTTCTTTTTCTGTTCAATTTCTTCCTCTCTTCTTGGTCTTTCTTTGGGGTTTGACGTTCCATTCATTCCTCTGTCTCTAGCCTTCACCTTCTTCGACCCCAACGACCCAGCCTGCTATGAGATCCTCACGGATCCTCAGACCACCATCCCAGAGCTGTTCGCCATCGTGCGTCAGTGGGTTCCCCAAGTGCAGCACAAGATCGACATCATCGGCAACGAGGTTAGAATTCACGAATACCTTCGCACTAACATCCAGTAGATCAAAGTCTTCAACTGTTCCTGAGTCTGAATCCTGACCCAGATTCAACCTCTGGACACACACACACACACACACACACACACACACACACACACATTCAGTCACTGATGGTCTTTATATACAGTTACTGGACATTGTGATAATGACCCAGTTAAAATGGCTGCATGGACGTGAGCAGAGAAAGTGGTGCAGAGAGAGAGAGAGAGAGAGAGAGGGAGAGAGAGAGAGAGAGAGAGAGAGACAGAGAGAGAGAGAGAGAGAGAGAGAGAGAGAGAGAGAGACAGAGAGAGAGAGAGAGAGAGAGAGAGAGAGAGAGACAGAGACAGAGACAGAGAGAGAGAGAGAGAGAGAGAGAGACAGAGAGAGAGAGAGACAGAGAGAGAGAGAGAGGGAGAGAGAGACAGAGAGAGAGAGAGAGAGAGACTCTATCATGACTCAGCTGGAGGAAGTAAATAGTGAAGTGACTCAGACTGAACAGACTGAACAACGAGCAGAGAACAAGTTGTTGACATTAGACGTCCTCGTGTCACGTCCACCAATCGCTGCCATTTAAACTCTACCTCTGTTGTTTTTGGTTATTATTACAGTTTTTATTATGACTCCTTGATGGTGACACCCAGTGGCCGGAGGCATTATGTTCCCTAAATCCTTTAGAATTTGGTACAAACTGTTTGAACTAACTCAGAAACATCATTTCTCATTTAGTATTTTTATATTTTTGTGCCTCTGTGACGAGCGTCAGGTTCAGGTCCGTGTGATCGTCACGTCAGGAGATGGCAGCTCACATGTTAACACCGACAGGAAGTGTTGTTCACGCGTGTTCATCTGCACAGAAACTGTTATTTCTTCTCTGACCTCAGATCCTGAAGCGTGGTTGTCATGTGAACGACCGCGATGGTTTGACTGACATGACGCTGCTTCACTACAGCTGTAAGGCCGGAGCACATGGAGTGGGTAAGATTCTTTGTTTTAGTTTATTTAGCGGCACTGTGGCTAACGGTTAAAAGATGATTCTGAACATAGTTAATGTTTTCTCATAATTATTATTATTATTATTATTAAAAAGACCAAACCCCAAAATGATTTGGTCCATGAACTGATCCATCAGAGGGATTCACACGCCGTTCCTCAAATATCCAGTTCAACCCTCAAACACTCAGCGTAGCATCAAAGCAGCAAAACATTAAATTACTTTTGAACCGTTAATGATGAAGCTTTAAATTGTGTTTGAATCTTAAAGGAAACTTCTTGTCCTTCAAACAGCCAGGGCCAGTTTATCCTCTGTGCAAAGAAGGGAAACAGGAAACAGCCCTCGGCCCTGCGTCGGCCCGAGGTCTCCGGTCGTGGGCGTGTTACTGGGACCTCTCTTTTACTCTTTTCCACTGGTCAAAAAACATCTGACTGTTGTCTGGAACACTTCACTCCCGGGTCAAGTGACTCTGCAGTAGGTTTTCTATCGGCTCTGATCAGCCGTGATGGAAACGTGTCACCCGGCTGAACTCGCTTATTTGGCCAGAGAGCGAAGTGAGAGACTTTAACTACGGATACATCTGGTGTCCACACCACTCTCGAGTTTAAGAGCCTCTAACATGGAGAAGTTTGTAAATGCTGCTGGTCCCGTTTCAGTTTGAAAACTCAGTCTGGACGAGCAGAACCAGAGATGACGTAGACACTCGCAGCTTCTTGATCAGTTTGGTCTTTTCTGTCTCGATGTCAAAAGAACACAAACGTTGTTTTGAAAGAAACGTGGTAATATGGATGTAGACTCAGTTTTTTTTGCAGATTTAACCAGGTTTAAAAAACTAAACTACGTATACCTATATGTGACATTATATTACAGTCTAATTCTTATCAACTAAGAAACAGTCTGCACGACACCGTGCTCTGAGCCCGGCTGAAACCCAGAGGGGCTTCTGCAGTCAGGGTCCAGAGGCTCCGGGACAAACGCCGGCGCTCCCCTCGGTTTAACCTTCCCTCTTTGTGTGTGCAGGCGACCCGGCGGCAGCGCTGCGTCTCAGCAGTCAGCTGATCTCTTTGGGCGCCGACGTGAGTCTGAGGAGTCGCTGGACCAACATGAACGCGCTGCACTACGCTGCTTACTTCGACGTCCCAGAACTGATCCGAGTCCTGCTCAAATCAGCCAAACCCAGAGGTACACACACACTTAAACACACTCCTACACACACACACACACACACACACACGTTGGGTAGTAATATCAAAGTCTCCTCTCTCCACAGTGATGAACTCGACGTGCAGTGACTTCCACTACGGGACAGCTCTCCACATCGCTGCCTCCAACCTCTGTCTGGGTGCAGTGAAGTGTCTGCTGGAGCACGGAGCCGACCCCTCTGTCCGGGTAACGTTTCCATCATCGGTCTTATCTAACGTTTGCCCTTCATGTGATATCATCACAGTAAAAACCAGAGCTCAGTGTTTTCTTGGTGTTTGACCTGAACTCACCACACGTGTCTTTTTTCACTCCTTCCAAAGCAAATGCACATGTTGTCTGAAATGCTTTTTATCCACAGAGGCGCCAAAATCAAAGAAAATGAAAAGTTCCTTGTTGGAGCGTTAACATCTGAGATAAAGGAGGTTTAACATGATTTCATGGCTCAACATTACAGATCGTATGGAAACTTTGTTCACGACCAATCTTTGTTTTGGCACCTTTATCTACTTTTGCTCCAGACTTTCCATCAAACCTGTTTTTGTGCAGATTGATTATTTAACCTCGCTAAAGAAAACGTCCCCTCCTTCTCGTGTCCCTGCAGAATGATAAGGGCCAGGTTCCAGCAGAGGTGGTGCCCGACCCGATGGACATGAGTCTGGACAAGGCCGAGGCTGCCATGGTGGCCAAGGAGCTGAGCCAGCTGCTGCTGGACGCCGTCCCTCTGAGCTGCAACCTGCCCAGAGCCACGCTGCCCAACTACGACAACATCCCGGGAAACCTGATGCTGTCGTCCCTGGGGCTGAAGCTGGGGGAGCGCGTGGTGCTGGAGGACATGAAGGTCAGAGGCACCGGTGGTTTTTAAGAGTCAGAGCCTCCTCAGTTTCAGTCTCAGAACAGAAACACGGACCAAACTGAAACGACAGGAACCAACAGTTGTCGTTAAATGTGATTATAAATAATGAATAATCCTGAATGAAGAGTCAAATGAAACCAAAACAAATAGAACATCATTAAATATGAGCATGACAATCTTCTAGAACTATTTTACATTAATCTTCACTGTTAAATGAGACGTACCATTGAAACAGCAGTTCAGGTGGGGGGTGTAGGGGCCGAGGGGGTGGGGGGGTTGTCCTTCATCAAGAAGTTTAAGCCCGTTTTGAAATGTGCTGAAGCAGAACACGGGTTCCTGTCCACTTCCAGACACGACAACATTTAATCCACAACTCTGCTGCAGATACACCGGACGTCCAGAGTCTGAAGACACTGCTGGACCCGCTTTAGTTTGAAAAGGCCAGGGCTGAGTTTTAGTTTGAAAACTCCAGGGCTGCGTTTTAGTTTGAAAACAGATGACGCAGACTCTCACGACCTCTTGTGATTGGGTCTTTTCAGTCACAGCGCAGCCTTTGCTGATTGGTCAGGCCCCTGTCACGTGACCTCCTTCAGGAAGAAGTGAAACACAACATGTCGTCTTTGCCACCGGCGGCTGTTCAGTTCATTCTGTATTTCACAAAGAACCAACTGTTTACCTGTGGAGGAGACCAGTGCATCCCTCAATGTGTACGCCAGCACGTGCATGCTCAGTGCACGTGTGTTGAGCACGTCAGCAGTAGTTGAGCTGTGATATCTGAGGCTGCAGGACAGATTGACGGCTGTGAGCTCTGAACAGTGTGTTCTTACTGTGTAGCTCCAGAGAGACCAGAGCAGAGACGACGTCCCGGCTGCAGACGTCAGACAGGTCTGTTCGGCTCTGACTGGACGTAGACTAACGGACTGACCACATGTTTCCCCCCTGTCACACATTAATGTTCACGTGTCCTCCCCCTCATCACAGATTATCTGCCTCCATGCAACCTAACCAGCTGCAGGGTCTCAGCTTTCACCTCTGACCTCTAACTCTGTCTCTTCGTGTCTCGCAGACTGGAACTCTGAGGTTCTGTGGTACGACCGAGTTTGCCAGTGGTCAGTGGGTTGGCGTGGAGCTCGACGAGCCCGAGGGAAAGAACGACGGCAGCGTGGGCGGCGTCCGCTACTTCATCTGCCCTCCGAAACTAGGTAACAGCAGCTGCCGCAGTGCCTTCGAGCAAATTCACCTTTGTTGGGATTGTAAAGTATAGAGCACACGGGATTAAAGATAGAATGGTGAACATGTGGCATTGGACTTTTAGCATCAGCATCAAGCATTCTAGTATCAGCACTGAGGAAGTGATTAAAGGGTTGTGGGTTCGAGTCCCACCGGAGTCACTGTTCACGCAGATAGAAGCAGATCACATGACGACCTGTGTCACTGACTCTGTCTCTTCTGTGTCGCAGGGATTTTTGCGCCGGTGTCAAAGATTTCCAAGGCTGTGGTGGAGCAGACGCCTTCCTCCGTCACCTCCACCCCCCGGACCCCCCGCATGGACCTGGCCTCGCGCCTCGCTGGAAAGACCAAGAAGGAGAAGAAGGAAAAGGAGAGAGCGAAAGGTAACGTGGTCTCGTATCAAGAGGGAACAGACCAGGCTGTTGTCAGTGTGTCATGGTTGTGTTTTCTGTGCGCCCGCAGCCCAGAGGAAGAAGTCGTCCGTGGCCAGTCTGGACCCGGAGGGCATGAACGTGGAGGTTGGGGATCAGGTTCTCGTGGCAGGACAGAAACACGGCATCGTCCGCTTCTACGGCAAAACGGACTTTGCTCCAGGTCGGTGCAGGTTTTCTGTTCTACTCTCCATGGGCTTGTTACCATGGTAACGTGGAGGGGGGATGTGACCGGCGCTGCTGTGTTCCTGCAGGTTACTGGTTCGGCGTGGAGCTGGATCAGCCGACAGGAAAACACGACGGCTCGGTGTTCGGAGTCCGTTACTACAGCTGCCTGCCCAAATATGGCGTGTTTGCTCCGCCCTCCCGTGTCCAGAGGTAAGACCTGAGCAGAGGGGGGGGGCATGTAAACAACAATCTTCTTTGTTTGCAGTTGTCAGTAACTGTTGTTGTTGTGTTGTCAGAATCGGAGGTCCTAAAGACGGCTCGCACACCGACAGCTCCCTGGTGAAGAAAGTCCACCAGGTCACCAGTGAGTATCTGTCACATCCAGACTCCTGATTGGTTCTTATCAGTCACATGACAACCAGCGGTGAATCAGTCATTAACACTCTGTCTGTGTGTGTCTGTGTGTGTGTGTGTGTGTGTGTGTGTGTGTGTGTGTGTGTGTGTGTGTGTGTGTCTGTGTGTCTGTGTGTGTGTGTGTGTCTGTGTGTGTGTGTGTGTCTGTGTCTGTGTGTCTGTGTGTGTGTGTGTGTGTGTGTGTGTGTCTGTGTCTGTGTGTCTGTGTGTGTGTGTGTCTGTGTGTGTGTGTGTGTGTGTGTCTGTGTCTGTGTGTCTGTGTGTGTGTGTGTGTGTGTCTGTGTGTGTGTGTTTGCGTCCTGCAGTATCGCAGCCGAAGCGTAACTTCAACACGATGCGTTCTCCTAAAGACCTGACCTCTGAAAGCTCCATATCCAGGTTAGTGTTCAGACTGAGGAACAACTGTGTCCAGACGACGACAACAACAACAACAACAACAACAACAATAGATTTACCGTGTTACCAGTGGATTTAACTCTGACTTCTTCTCTATATTCTTCTTCTTCTATTTCTCTTCTTTTTCCTTTTCCTCCTCAACTCCTCTTCCTCCCGCCTCTTCTCTTCGCTCCTCCTCCTCTTCCTCCCTATCTTCCTCCCTCCTCTTCTCTTCCTACTCCCTCTCTTCCTCCTCCCTCTCTTCCTCCCCCTCTTCCTCTCTTCTCTTCTTCCTCCTCCCTCTTTTCCTACTCCCTCCTCTTCTCTTCTTCCTCATCTTCCTCCCTCCTCCCTCTCTTCCTCCCTCTCTTCCTCCTCCTCTTCTCTTCCTCACTCCTCTTCTCTTCTCTTCCTCCTCCTCTTCCTGCCTCCTCCCTCCCTTCCTCCTCATCTCCCTCCCTCATCTTCCTCCCTCCTCCCTCTCTTCCTCCTCCTCTTCTCTTCTTCCTCCTCCCTATCTTCCTCCCTCCTCTTCTCTTCCTCCTCCCTCTCTTCCTCCTCCTCTTCTCTTCCTACTCCCTCTCTTCCTCCCTCCTCTTCTCTTCCTCCTCCCTCTCTTCCTCCTCCTCTTCTCTTCCTACTCCCTCTCTTCCTCCCTATCTTCCTCCCTCCTCTTCTCTTCCTACTCCCTCTCTTCCTCCTCCCTCTCTTCCTCCCCCTCTTCCTCTCTTCTCTTCTTCCTCCTCCCTCTTTTCCTACTCCCTCCTCTTCTCTTCTTCCTCATCTTCCTCCCTCCTCCCTCTCTTCCTCCCTCTCTTCCTCCTCCTCTTCTCTTCCTCACTCCTCTTCTCTTCTCTTCCTCCTCCTCTTCCTGCCTCCTCCCTCCCTTCCTCCTCATCTCCCTCCCTCATCTTCCTCCCTCCTCCCTCTCTTCCTCCTCCTCTTCTCTTCTTCCTCCTCCCTATCTTCCTCCCTCCTCTTCTCTTCCTCCTCCCTCTCTTCCTCCTCCTCTTCTCTTCCTCCTCCCTCTCTTCCTCCCTCCTCTTCTCTTGCTCCTCCCCCTCTTCCTGCCTCCTCCCTCTCTTCCTCCTCCCTCTCTTCCTCCTCCCTCTCTTCCTCCCCCTCTTCCTCCCTCCTCTTCTCTTCCTACTCCCCCTCTTCCTCCCTCTCTTCCTTCCTCCTCCCTCTCTTCCTCCCCCTCTTCCTCCCTCCCTCCTCTCCTCTTCCTCCTCCCTCTCTTCCTCCTCCTCTTCTCTTGCTCCTCCCCCTCTTCCTGCCTCCTCCCTCTCTTCCTCCTCCCTCTCTTCCTCCTCCCTCTCTTCCTCCCCCTCTTCCTCCCTCCCTCCCTCCTCTCCTCTTCCTCCTCCCTCTCTTCCTCCTCCCTCTTCCTCCCTCCCTCCTCTCCTCTTCCTCCTCCCTCTCTTCCTCCTCCTCTTCTCTTGCTCCTCCCCCTCTTCCTGCCTCCTCCCTCTCTTCCTCCCCCTCTTCCTCCCTCCCTCCTCTCCTCTTCCTCCTCCCTCTCTTCCTCCTCCTCTTCTCTTGCTCCTCCCCCTCTTCCTGCCTCCTCCCTCTCTTCCTCCTCCCTCTCTTCCTCCCCCTCTTCCTGCCTCCTCCCTCTCTTCCTACTCCCCCTCTTCCTCCCTCTCTTCCTCCTCCCTCTCTTCCTCCCTCCTCTTCTCTTCCTCCTCCCTCTCCTCCTCTTCCTCCTCCCTCTCTTCTCTTCCTCCTCCCTCCCTCTCTTCCTCCTCCCTCTCTTCCTGCCTCCTCCCTCTCTTCCTCCCTTCCTCCCTCCCTCTCTTCCTCCTCCCTCTCTTCCTCCCCCTCTTCCTCCTCCCTCCCTCCCTTCCTCCCTCCTCTTCTCTTCCTACTCCCTCTCTTCCTCCTCCCTCTCTTCCTCCTCCCTCTCTTCCTACTCCCCCTCTTCCTCCCTCTCTTCCTTCCTCCTCCCTCTCTTCCTCCTCCCCCTCTTCCTCCCTCTCTTCCTCCTCCCTCTCTTCCTCCTCCCCCTCTTCCTCCCTCCTCTCCTCTTCCTCCTCCTGCAGGTTGCTGTTCTGCTGTTGGTTTCCGTGGATGCTGCGTGCTGAGATGCAGTCCTAACCACGCCCCCTGTCCCTCCGCCGTCTCTTCTCTCCATCTTTGTCTCTCGCCGTCCTCCTGGAGTCTCCTCGCTGTCGTCAGTCCCGCTCACAGTGAAACCTCTTCCCTCTGACTCTCCTTCTAATTTAGCCGTTCTATAGCAACATCTATAGTGCCTTGTATCTTATCAGAACCGCTCTGCTCAGCAGTTTATTCTTTGACTCGTCGTCTCATCGTCCCGTTTGGTATTTTCTGCATGTTCCTTTATTCATTTATTAATCTGCAGTGAACTTAACATTAGTTTGTGCTGCTCAATGTTTCCTTTTTGCTGCTTCTAGTTTTGGGTCTTGCCAAATTTTGAATCGAGTGCCAGATGAATTTATCATAAACTAAATAAATGATAGCTTAAAGTAAGGATAATAATAATACTGCTGACACTTTGACTCATATGTTGCAGTGTCGGGTCCTGAAGAGCTGATTCACAACTGAGACTCGGATGTTTTCCAGATGTTCTCTTGGTACCGAACACTTAATGGAATCATTTTAAAGTTTCCAAACACCGATAGCTCAAAATGTTTGGATACTTGTGTGGAAAACGTTTAGTGTTGGGTTGTTTTTTGATTTGGCTTCTGCTTCGTAAGGCTTCATCCACACGAATATATTAACGTTTTAAAACTCGTCAGCTCTGCTGCCGAGTCGTCTGACGTCCGCACGACTCCGGAGTCTGAGAGACGCGAAAACTGAGGAGTTTGTAAACGCTGCTGAAGTTTGAAAGGCGTCCCTGACCCTGTGTCTTTGCTAACAGCTGCTGTTCAGTCACATTCTGTATTTTACTATGATACAACTATTTACATGGCACATGCATGCCCGTGCACGTGAGTGGTCATGTGATATGCGTTTTGAGGAGTCTTAGTGTGGACGGAGATTAAAACTAACACGGAGACGAAACACTCAGAGGTTGTTTCAGTTTTAAATGACGCGTTGTCGTGTGGACGTAGAGCTTCACACCGACCGTTGTCTCTGTCGTGTCGACGCTGTCTCGATGCCGTGGGACCAGTTTGACGGAGACTCTTTACGTCTGGTTGTCAGATTGTGGCTCCGTACGAAGTTCATCGGTGATTTAACGGAGCCAGACGATGGATCCTCTGAAATCATCCTCATGCTTTGATCTCACATGTCAAACTGAAAACAGGGTTTATCAGCGACTGACTGATTATTTATCACAGTCAGTTCTATTGTTTTAGTCTTTCACGTGTAACAGTCCTAAGTTCAGATGTGGTTCATGATCTCTATGAAATATCTCACACATTAATAAAGCGTCATTTTACCATCCATTTGATGTAACGTCGCATGTTAAAGTTAAAGTGCAGCTTTAAGTTGTGGTCGTTGCACTTTGCAAATCTCAACACTCGTCTTTTCCCCTCAGACTCATCACATAGAACAACTGTCATTTTCATTATATAGTACCAATATTAGTCTATATAGTCAGAGTATTATAGAAATCTGATAAACAGCTGCGATTATAATCTGGCATTAACCAAAACTGCTAACAAACCCAAAATGATGAAATCAAAGTGTTTTCAACGCTGTGAAGCGAAATATTAACGTTTGTGTTGTCGTCGTTTGCATCTGACAACAAATCTCTTTAAACTTAAAATGTTTTAAAACAACTTTTAATCACGTTGGAGTTAATCTTTGTCGACGATAATCATCCGTACATCTCGTCACACGCTCATCTTCTTGTTTTTAATTTCCCACCACAGAAATGTAAATCTCTCCAGTCTCCACGATTTCGTGAAAACGTTTTCCTCTCCCCCCCCCCCTCCTCTCATCCCTCTCTCTCCATTCAAATAGGAATTGTCTACTTTCTCTGAATGTGAGCATTTGCAAAAAGACGAAAACAAAAACACACGTTAACCTGAACCTGTGCGCGCTTCATGTTAAACTCTCTGAAAACAGCAATATGTAACAATATGTAACCTGGTTCCTGTGTTAATGTCTCTTTACACTCTGCAAGCACACGAGCACGGAGAGATGAACACGCTCACACTCGAGGGCGAGACGCTCAAAACAACATTCAGACGATTCCAGCTGCTGATGTGGTCAAACCTCATGTCACGGTGCGTTCGACCTGGTTCACCACAGGTCAGAACGTGCAGGGGAATGAATGATGACGTTTAGATGAACAGTTAATGGAGGGTTCTCATCCTTTTTTTATTCAGATGTCCTGACAACTACAATCTGCCCTGGAAACATCCAGCACGTTGTTGTGTGATGTCCCAACACTTAGCTTGAATCAGAAAGGAGGTGAAGCTTCTGGGATTTATTCCTCTTTGCTTTCAGTTTGAGAGCAGAACTTATTGATTTCACATTTAGATTTTCTAATGCTTTCACTCCAAACCACTTCACGCTAGCACTCACATAGTTCCTGCTTGTGCTCAAGCTGTGTGCTTGGGTGCTCTCTGATTTTCTCTCTGCTCTTGCACTCTTCTGTGCAGTAAACCTGAGCTGAAGCAGAGAACATCCCAGCACAAGCAGGGTTCGGGCTGTTTGTGTGCGAACGCGTGGTTTTAGGTGAAATCTTTCTCTCAAACTGAAAGTCACAGCTGATTTGAGCATTTGACTTTGAAAGCCTGGAGTTTAGAAAGTTGACTGAACCTAAGATTAACTTCAGTCTGAGTGAAGTCAGGATTAAAGTTTATTTTTAGGCCCTTTTCTGAAACCATCCTGAATCGATGACGTTCATTCTGCGTCGCTGAAACTGTCCAGAAAACGTCCTGGAGGTTACGTTTTTAAAAGATGTGAGAATCCTGACGTGGCGTTAACACGATATTCAGATGACGCAGATTTACCTTCCTGTGTTCGTGCTTCTTTCCCCCAGAGCCGGACAGAAGAGCCCGAGAGCTGAAGTGAACGTCTGTTGATCATTCTCACTGCAGCTCGTTGTTTAATGCTGAAGCTCCACAGACCGAGGATCTGCCGACTCCGTCACGGTGAACGTTAGTGGACCACGCCGCTGGTTTGTCTTTGTACAGTAAATGTACAGTAAAGTCATTCTCACTGTGTAAATGTGGAGCTTTCTCTGGTTTGGCCATTATTCAATTTACTACAGACGAAATATTACGTGAACTTCCCTCATATTTCCTCTTCGTTTGTTTCATTTAAAGGACGATCGTGGTTTTGCCCGTTTTAGCTCTTTGAGTAAAAACCACTGTTTCTTAAATCACGTCTCCTCTGACTCTTCTCCGGAAACTTCATTTGAGCTTTTTAGCTTTGAAGGAAACTTGGTTGTTTCCAGGCAACCTTCACT
Source organism: Hippoglossus hippoglossus (assembly GCF_009819705.1). Lineage (NCBI taxonomy): Eukaryota > Metazoa > Chordata > Actinopteri > Pleuronectiformes > Pleuronectidae > Hippoglossus > Hippoglossus hippoglossus. The sequence goes on from NC_047163.1 coordinate 1,033,742, forward strand.
TCCTGTTTATGGATACGAAAATCAGCGTCAAACTGTCAATCTTATAATCTTCTTTCCCACCGGTCACGTTGTTCGTCTGGAGTGAAACTCGCGGCTGCCTGGACGGAGGGAAATCAAACATTCGCCAACGAGCTCCAACCTTCAGAACCAGTGGTCCTTTAAATCCTCTGTAACCAATGGGTGGACGTGTCTGGAACTCATTCTCATCGTAACGAACCCAGTAACTGGTTGTTTTATCTTAACACGTCTTCAGAATAAACAGTATATAGCCTATTTTTTGATAACTTCACTAAGTGTACTTTTTGTTCTCCGGTTTTGTAGCGTGTGTGTGTGTGTGTGTGTGTGTGTGTGTGTGAGAGAGTGTGTGTGTGAGTCACTCCTGTTTTCAAAGTGTGTGTGGAGCTGACGGACGTTAAAGAGGAAACAGGAGAGAACGAGCATCGAACGTCCTCGTCCTATCACCACTCACTGCATGCTCTCTCCCCCCCCCCCCCCCCCCCCCTCTCTCCGTCAGTATTTTCTGGGTTTTTTCGTCGTGTATCTTCTCATCAGCATGAAAATGCTTCTAATAATAACAGTGACAACTGTATGAATATAATAAAGAATTTGATGTTGTTTTTCTACCTCTCATGTCCAGTGCTTTTACTCTCAGGTTTTTAAATAGAAAATTATTTATGATTTCACATTTATGATCATGAAGCCTGGTCCATGTTTACTAAACAGTTTTTTCTACTTTAAAATTAATTGTGGTTGAAGATTCCAACATAATTTGGTACAAATGTTCACTGTTGGAAAATATTAGTTTGAAATATTCTGAATTAATATAAAGAAGCATAAAACTAAATTCAAAACAGCTCAGAATGATTATTTTGATTCAGTATTTAGATAAACACACAATCACTGTTGTCAAGCCTTTAAAACCTTTAATACTGACACCTAGTGGTCAGATCTTAGATCACATGCAGCTCATTATAAATCATGTTTCTGAAACTAATAAAGTAAATGAATAAAAACTAGAAACAGACTGAATCCAATCGTTAAATCTAAATTTAATTTTTAATGAACAACTCAAGGTTACAAATGATGCTCGTGTCCAAAACACACGATATCTTTAATACACTGATTTCAATAAATTACATAAAAATACAAATTAATTTCACACTAGAAAACTATGAATCGCTCTCGTCGCCAAATGTCCTCAGGGTTCAGGACGTCTGATTATCCAAGCAGCACCTGAATGCATCATCACAATACAAATGTTGTGTTCACTGACAGTTCGGTCAGAGCAGCTTTGTCTCAACCAGTTTATGGTTTTAACAGAATAACCCAGGAACTGCTTCTCCTGCTGGAGCCTCCATGAGCAGGACGGGGCAGCTGACCTTTGACCTCTGGGGACGTGAAGACAGCGCCCCCTGCAGGGCACTGGTGCAGGGTGAGTTTGACCTCAGGGTTCAGGTGTAGGAGGTGAAGAGCTTCTTCTCGGCCTCGATGCAGGGTTAAGGGGATTTGACCTTTGACCCGCTGCGCTGCCTCTTCCTTCGGGCTCTGCGGTTCTTAAACCAAACCTGGAAACAAGACGGAAGAGTTTTAGTTTGAAGTTCTTCAAAGTTCAGTGTGAACAGAACGAACAAATTAATGTGAAGCAGCAAAATACATCCTGTTTTATTGAATCACAACCGACTCCTACATGGGAAGTGACTTTTTCTTTTAAATTGTATTAATTCAAGTCTTTTTTATTAAATAAATGTTCTCAGTTAAACGAATATATCTGTCAAATAAATACAAAGTAAATGTAAATAAATCCATCTTCAAACTAGAACATCCATCAGTAGATGTTATGAAACCACTTTTAAATTCACCAGATCTGGATTTTTACTTGGATCTGCTTCAAACGAGCTTTTAAGGTTGAAGTTGACATATAATGAAGTTTTAGACATCTTTGTTTTTCTTATAACTTCAACTTAAATCTCAAAAGAAAAGAAGAAACCCTCAAAGTTAGGTCCACATGCACGCGCGACACTCACCCGGATCGTCTCCTCGCTCAGTCCCGTGCTCCTCGCCACCCCGGCGCGCGCCTCCACCGCCGGGTAGTCGCTGGTCTCGAACAGCGCCTCCAGGTGTTTGGTCTGAGTATCGGTGAACACCGTCCTCATCCGGGCCTTCTGGCGCGGCGGCGGCTGCGCGGGCACGCTGGAGTGAGGGTGCCCGTGGTAACCAGGCAACGGCTGAGCATCCACTGTAATAAAGAATAGAAAATAAGATTTAATTCAAGAGGAAGAGAGAATAAAGACAAAAGTTCTGTTTCCTATTAAAATACAGTTCAGAACTAATGAAACCTTCTCACCTCCGGACTCGCTGCTGCTGAAGTGAACCAGCACTCCGGAGTTTGGATAAAATCTGCTGAATCCAGATCCGTAATAAAACGTGTCCCCGAAGCTCATCCCTCCGAACTGCAGGCAGCCTGAGGCCGGGCCCGGACACAGGCCCCCGGTGACCGGACACAGGCCCCCGGGGCCCGGACACAGGCCCCCGGGGCCCGGACACAGGCCCCCGGCCGCGACGCCCTGGAGGAACCGGTCCGGAGAGAAGTCCTTCACCGGAGGTCTGCGTCCGAGCTGCGGGGACAGGATGCGCTCGATGCTGAAGTCGGACACTGTGCTTCCCTCCATGGTTCCAGGTCGGAGCTGAGTGAGCGGGGCCCTCAGGGGCCCACCTATAAGGTCTGCTGGCTCCATCACACCTGACGCCTCGTTACTATGCAAACGACCTCTGACCTCTTTGAACTTCAAAAAGTTCACAACAGACAAACAAGCTCAATTCAGACTCGATTTCACTTTGCATCAGAAGTGTGTCTCTGCTCTGAGTTCCAGGTTCCTTTCATTTTAATGATCAATGTCTTTGTTGTTGTTCCCAGAGTTGGGTAGTAATAGATTACATGTAATCAGGTTTTTAACACCACATTACAAAAGATATGTAACTATAGTCAGTCCTGCTTCCAGCTGAAAAACTGTTTAATAGAATGTTAATTAAAAATAAAATAGAATTGTAAAGGATTACATTATTACTCTTTGAAATATGACTATTTAAGAACACACATCACACACGTTGTGTCAAAGGTATTCAGATTGGTTTATTAGATTATTAGATTCATAATAATATAATAGATTGTTACCATTTGTTTTCAGTAAGTGATTACATGTCAAAGTAATCTGTCACTTACCCTGTTTATTCAGTACATTCATGTCAAAAGTACATTTTAATATTAACACTTGATGTTTTCATGTCAACACGTTGGTCTTTTAAAATTACAACTTTATTGTAAAAACAGATTTTCCTCTGGTTTATTTCTGATTCTGAACCACTATTCAACAGAGAACCGTGTGTAGTGTGTGTTGGTGGCCAGCAGGTGTCGTCCCACTCCAGGCTGTGACCACTGGACTAAACAGGAGAACAATAAAACTTTGTGAAGTTTATGTTCAATAGAAGAAAAAACATCAGAATCAAACAGTGATTCAGTAAAACATTTGTCACAAATTCTTATAAACAGAGACGTTGTGCAGATAAACTATGAAATCACGTTAAATGATAAGGAAACAGCTGAACAGCACAGACACTTCGTCAGAGTGAAACCAGAGAACAACGTTTTTAATATGTGAACCAACAGTTTGCTTAAAATGAATAAAACACACGTTCATTGAATCACAACAGTTCCATTAGTCTGTATTGGTATTAATTAGAAACTTGTTGTTTAATGAGATAAGTGAAAGTATTAAATATGAAATGCATGGAGACAGTTTCTTTAGTTTCCTTTGAGCTGATGGTGAGTGACTTCACACAGAAGATCAATAAGTGATCGTCAGCAGATCAACCGCTGTCGTCTGTTTGAAGTCCCTGTGATCTGATCGATCGTTAACAGAAACCTGGAAACGTGTAAACGTGTTCAGTTTGTTCTCATCCTTTCATCTTCAAACACTTCATTTTGATTCAAAAGAAGGAAACAACGCACATCCAGTGAAAAAGCTTTTGATGGATCAATGAAACATCAGAGGAGGTTTGATAAAGAGAAAATCTGCTGAGTGAAGCTGCTGTTAAATGATTTACTGTCCAGTTATTGAGACGTTTCAATCAAGAGTCAGTGGGTTTCATCTGAGTTATACAGATCGTTTCCTTTACCCTGGAATGGCTCTTTATATTTAAATACTTCATCTTTAAATACTTCATCTTTAAATACTTTATATGTACCCCGGGATCGGCTCTTCTCTACGGAGGCCGCCGTGTTTTTTACAGTAGCCCAGACTGGACAAACTAAACATCAAACAACAAACAGGTTCTCTTTCATGTTTGGAAGGGGGGGGGGTGTTCAGCTGCAACACGCAACTTCACCACTAGATGTCACAGAATCCTATACACTGAACCTTTAATGGTGGGTTTCAGTACATAAAGTGGTTATAATGAACTTCCCTTCACTGTGTTATATAGATTCAGTCCCTCCAGGAGTTCATCATCTATGGTTTCAAATCAATATCACGATTAGTTAAACTTGAAGCTCAATTACGATTAATGAATGATTAATATATATTTTGTATTGGTTACCACCGAAGGGATTCACACGTCCAGGCCCTGGATCCGAAGTCTGGAGTCACTCAGGAGGTCGACAGCCCGAGTCAGTCGGAGTCTCCATGGAAACAACCTGAGGAGGATTCGTTTCCAGGCGCTGTCTGAAGACCACGTCTTTTATATCAAAGTGAAATATAATCACCCGTCACTCTGGTCTCAGCCGAGCAGTGAAACGTCCCACATCTCCCACATCTCCCACATCTCCACCATCACCTGAACCTGCTCCTGTCGCTCACCTGTCGGCAGCACTCGACCTTTTGGTCCAGGCCGTGGTGATGAAGGCTGAGTTCTCATCTTCATATTTAGACCTGTTCTCTTGGCTCCACAGCTCTGAGACAAACTCCCAGGGGACGTTTCACACTTCAGCTCGTTGTACAAACCAACCAGCGGTGAAGATGGAGGATGAGTCTGGTCCTGGGATCATCCTCTGCCTCCTGCTTCGTGAATTCACATCTCACAGCAACTCAGGACTTTGGTTTGATATCTCGTGTCAGCAAAAAGAGTTTCAATTTCTGTCATTTGCAACGTTAGCATCTATCAGTGAGAGAACTGAGGAGGTGAGTTGGCTTAACTTCTATATTACATTAACTTTGCATTCACGCTGAACCCGGTTCAAAGCTCTGGAGCTTTATCTCAGTGCTGCTTCATGGTCTCTACCAAAAAGGAAAGAACCTGGAGATTTAAGATGGGCGAGCCGAGACAAACTTCTTTGAAAATCGCCAGAGCAGCTGACTCTGTCGTTTTCCTTCTCACGTACAGAACCTCCAGAACATTTCAGGAGAACGTTCAGAGTTCAGTGCAGGTCTGAAGAACCAAGACAGATGATTCGAATCTTTTCTTTTAAACACAGAAGTCCAATGTGCTGTCACTGCAGAGCCACATTCAAGACGACAGACGTCAGGTTTCATTTTAAAACACTCAATAGAGACGTCACACACACACACACACACACACACACACACACACACACACACACACACACACACACACACACACACACACACACTCCTCATCTCTCTTCTCAGTGTGTCAGATTAAAAAGTGGCTAACGCTCGCGCTCACTGACTGAAAAAGGTCAGAACTGACTTCGCAGAAAAGGTCACACACACACACACACACACACACACACACACACACACACACACACACACACACACACACACACACAGCTTTTAGAAAAGCTCATGTACACGTGTTCATTTGAACAAAAGGATTGAGGGGAGTTCATGTGCTGTGTGTGTGTGTGTGTGTGTGTGTGTGAGGGGGGGGGGGGTGTAGCATAAAGATGGTACGGGGTGCTGTAAGCTGATTGGTCGGTTTGGGGATACAAACGGTGCTTTGATTGGCTGGTTTGTGTCACAATAGGAGCTGTGATTGGGTGACGGACGGACAATGGCTGTGTCATTGGTCGGCAATGGAGAACAAAAAGCCTGTTTGAGCGTTGAGGCGGAAAGGTGAGGTCAGAGTGTGTGTGTGTGTGTGTGTGTGTGTGTGTGTGTGTGTGTGTGTGTGTGTGTGTGTGTGTGTGTGTGTGTGTGTGCGCGTGTGTGTGTGTGTGAGACTTGGGGGGCTGGGTAACACAGGATTTGCTCTCGTATGAATTATGTTCACGTTCAATAACCTGAAACACATCATCTGTATTTTATCATTTTACACATTTCCTGGAAGTTTTTCCTGTTTTTTTATTTACTAACAAATAAAGTCTTTGAATAAAGTAATTACTTCTGAATGATCAGCTCTCTGTTGTCTTATGGCTGAAATGAGTGTGAGAGGGATGAAGTGTCACTGCTTGAAGATCATCATGGTGCAACACACACACTGTGTTTCCAACTGTTCAGTGGAATCAGTGTGAACAAGATGAATCTTTATATCAGAGGATTCTAAACACTCATCTATCAACTTGATCATGTGAAGTCATTTCATCTGCAAAGCTCTGAGAAGTTGGAATGAAGAAACTGTTGATCGATGTGCTGCTGTCAGACTGAAGTCCGGACATGTTCTGGTTCTGTCTGTGAGAAGGTCTGAGTCTGTTGCTCTGTCAGTTCTTCTGCAGCCTCCAAATAAAATGTCTGAGTGAGTTCAAGTGAAACAAATCTGTCATATTCAGAGGACTGATATTTCTGCGTGAGTATGATTTCGTGCAAACTGAATTTTAGGGGCTGTTGGGTCTTGGTGGATTGTTTGAGAGCCACTGAGCAACATTCTGGTTTCCTTCTGGATCGGGTCCCACTGGACTCCGATCTGCTGCAGTGTCCGTTTCCTGCCTCTTCTCTGGGTTTGGGTCATGGTCAAGCAAAGTACTTCAGCGATGTTTTCCAGGATCCAGAGTTGTTCTTGGTCCAAATCCTACTTATCATAGTCCTCTTTGTCCCTTGAGGGCATGAAGCCGGCCTTGCTTCTATTTTCCAGGTGGAGTCCAAACGAGTTCCGACGTCCTTCTCCCCAACAACGTTTTCCAGCTTCTCCTGGAGGATCTGAAAAGAAAAGAGGTATATGTATAATCCCTCAAGCAATTCTGGGTCTAACCAGGAAGAGATGCATGAAGAACCCTCCCATAGATGGCGCCCAAGAGGATCCTAATCAGGTGCTTTAACCACTTCAGTGAGCTCCTTCTGATTCCCTCTGGATGTCCGAACTCCTCACCCTGAGGCTGAGGCCAGAAACCTGCAGAGGAAACTCTGATCTTATTCTGTCGGGTACGACCCAGAGCTCAGGACCATAAGTAAGAGTAGAGATGTTGATTGACAGATGAATCAAGAGCTTTGAGGTCCGGCTCAGCTCCGTCTTCACTGATGAAACTGCATCAATCTGCCTGTCGGTGGAATTTACACATTTCAATACCTTTAATATTGTGATTTACTTATATTGAGCCTGATGCTGATGATGCTTCACAGATGTTGGACCTGAGTGGTGTGAAGGCTCCAGATGAGATGTGTTGGGAGTTTCCATCTGGTCTCTGGTGTTGTGAGGAGGTGAACCACGAGGATAATGGGCGTCTTGACATGACTTATAGTCTTATGATCTGTTCCCTCCCATTTGGTAAAAGACTGAAATGCTCTTATTGTACCTGAGTCCAAGAATATCCTCTGTTAACATGATGTAATGAACAAGGAAGGTGATGAAGACTTTTCTTCATCATGCTCCATCCCACACTCACTGGTAAACAAGACCAGCCGGGAGGTTTCACTCCGGATTCAAATTCTTCTTCTGACATTTACGAATTTCACGATTAATAAACGATTAATCCAAAGGTGAAAAGAGCAAAATACGGAACTTGTTGTTCCTTGTAAACCAGGAATGGTTAAGCTCCGCCCTCTGAGGTTTAACTCAGCCAATAATGTGTATTTGCCTCCACAGCAGCGTTGCTAATGCTCTCATAGAGTCTTCCCTCCTGAGTCTGATCTGCGAGGTCTTAGCTCAGTGAACCATGAAGAACGTCCTCACCGAGGCCAAGAGATGCATCTGTCATTAGCACGGCCATCAGCTAATCCTCCGCCGCTCCACAATGACTCCAGAGCTCCTACGTCCCAGAAACTGCTCCTACTTAGCTCAATAACTGCTTAAACCCAGAAGTAAGCTACTGAGGGGGCGAAGCCAGCACCTCATCAGAAGTGTGTCCATTTAGCTCCTCGGCCACTTCTCCCCAAGTGAAGTTAATCATCTGTTGAGAGAATCACCAGCACCGACTCAGGAGCTCTGCTGCGAACGAGACCCAGAGGGTCGTCCACAGCCGGTTGATATCTGTCGGCCATCTTAGGAAATAGAGACGTGTTACAGATTCCTCTGCTGTGACCCAACAGAGACGGACGCACCGAGCTGTGACCCGGACGCTTTAGAAGTGAAGCCAATGTGGAAGCACCTAAACCTGTGTTCTCTGTGATGACCAGCAGGCGGCGACTCCACTGCTTTGAAGAGAAGTTTGTTTCTGTAGAGAATAAAACAGCTGTTCTGTTTCTTTATATTAACGTGGATCAGCCCGGGTGCAACTACGATGCTGCGCTGCTTTAAATGTGGCTGCTGCAAAGAATTGTGGGACGCTGTTTCCTTACATAAAGGACGGTCCGGTGTTTCCTCTGCTCAAGGAGATAAGTTAGGAAGCATTGAGGCTCCTTTCCTTTTCATTTGGACAATTCAAACAGCTCTTGTGCTACACATGTGATACACATGTTTGATGTCTGATGAGGAGTTTAGTTAATAATCAATAATTAGTAGAACTACAGTTCTGTGATTAATAAATATGAATCTCCATGTTGACAGTACTGTGATGGATGACAGACCTTTATGTGTTTATGGTTTGGTTAGAGGAAGCAGGGCCGCATTCCATTCTAAAACCAGCTGCCCTCCTCCAGGTGCGTCACTGGGACACATGGGGACACACACAGATCATGTGATCGTTAGACTTCAGGAATAAACTCAAATAAACATGTGAGTGGAAGGAGAGTGTTTAACAGGTGGACCTGAGTGGGGGAGGGAACAAGGACCCAGCGGAGGAGGGAACAAGGACCCAGCGGAGGAGGGAACAAGGACCCAGCGGAGGAGGCGTGTCTGAGTCGGAAATGGGCTGCAGGTGTGGGGCTCGGAGGGGGCGGGGCCTGTGACCTACCTGCAGCAGGTAGCCCGTGTTGCAGCTGCTCGTCACGCACTGTCTCTCACGCACTGTCTCTCACGCACTGTCTCTCTCGCACTGTCTCTCACGCACTGTCCTTCCTGCTGCTCGTCGCTTTACTTTGACACCTCAGCTCCGATCAGCGCGTCGAACTCACCTGAGACACCGGAAGTGATCCGTGTAGCGAGTCCTCTCCAACATCCGGGACCTTTTCCTGTGTTTGCTCTCTTCCTGGACGATGAGCTCATCCACCTGCACGTCAGTATATCACGCACGCACGCGCTCACGCACCTCATAACGTTCACCTGCAGTCTGACTTCCGGTTTGTGTGTCCGTGTTGTGTGTCGTTTTGAAGGTGATGATTTACACTGTGTGCACGTCAGGAACAGGTTTGTGTGTCTGTGTGGTTTTACTCATGTTGTGGGGACCTGCAGCTGTTTACTGAGTAACACTGAGTAAGGTGCGTGTGTGCGTGCGTGTGTGTACGTGTGAAAGAGAGTGTGTGTGTGTGTGAATGTGAGTGGTGTGTGTGAGAGAGAGAGGGGGGGGGGGGGTAATTCATAGACACAGGCCTGTCAGTGTATCCAGTGTCCTCTGTGCCCCCAGGATATGACTTTACAGGTGTGTGTGTGTGTGTGTGTGTGTGTGTGTGTGTGTGTGTGTGTGTGTGTGTGTGTGTGTGTGTGTGTGTGTGTGTGTGTGTGTGTGTGTGTGTGTGTGAGTTTGTATGTGTGAGTGTGTGTGTGTGTGCGCACATATGACCGTCTCCATGGTTACGGTGACAGGTTAGCATTAGCCTTGTGCAGTTGAACTTAAAGTTTGTCTCTTCTGATTTGTTAGACTCACACATTGTGACGACTGCCCTGGTTCATAATGAGACTGTGATGTTAAACGAGTTGTTCAGAGATTATCTTTTATTAGTTGAGTCCATAAATCACAAATCCCAGTTTGTGTCATTACCAGGAAGCAACTTCTGTTCTTTAGCCTCGAGTGAAGAAATGTCCCCGACTCTGATTCTGACTCGTGACATCACACAGGTTTAAAACCACAACCTGAAGGTTTGATGTACGATGTTGTGGATTTTACCATTTTGAATGTTTTCTTTCTTTTTTCAACTTGTTTTTATTTCGCCACCTAGTTTACACTCGGGTCACGTGTCATCGATTGTCAGGTGTCGACGGTCGTATGTCGACGTCCCAGCAGGACGTGATGTAAACTCTCTGACACTGTGTTGTTGTGATCTTTGTGTCACTGGTTGTTGTGATGGAACAGATAACAGCCGGCGACCTGCAGGAAACGTGTCGCTGTGGTGAAACCGTTTCTCCGCGCAGGGACGCCGTCACAATATCCGTGTTTTGGCGGCAGACTGATCCTCTGCTGATCCTCCGCCCGCCGGCCGGCGTGGCGTGTGCCCACATGTCTCTCAGGTCTCTGGTGGGTCCTTGAACTAACAACGTTAACAACACGCACTGTGATGTAAGTCAAGAGTGACACAAGTTGTTCAGTGATCAACAACTCGGTTCGACGCAACGTGAAAACTAAACAACTGATGGGCGCTACCCGGGCAGAACTTACCATCGAGCATTGAGCTCGTGCTGAATGAAAGAAACACAAACTAACCTCAGATGTGAAAACAAGAAACTAAATCTGTTCTATTTATTCACACGGTGAATTAAACTCTAATTTGAACCATCTGACACGTTTTCATTTGCGACGACAACGATAAACCTTCATTTTTCCAGTAAACTGACTGAATGTACGACTCAGTTATTGAATATTTCAGTTGATGTTCTGTGTTTGTGGACTGGACGTTCGGTTCCAGGTGACCTCATCCTGCTGTGATGAGCTCATCTGGGTCCGTGTCACTGAAACCTGAACGTGTCACTGAGCCCAAGTCACCTGCAGCGTTTCCACTGTAACTGTGTCAGGTATCATATCTGTGTTACAGCCTCACACAGCCGCTGGTGGTTAACGTGAGCGGATGTTTGTTACCAGAGAGGCTGAGGAGAGAGCCGCGTGAGTCCGTTCACACCTGGAGCGACGGTGACAATGAACCTTTATTATCTGTCACGTTTCATTTCACGTTCTTCAAACTAGGTCAGCGTCTGCTGTGAACCTGCGTGTTTATAATCAGCTGTTTGTTCGGCTTCTCTTCTTTCTGTAAAAGTGACAGAACCCTGAAGCAAAAGGCAGATTGAGAAGAAACTCAATGTTACAACAGTAAAGTTGTAACATTCCCACTTTTATTCACGAGTCACTTCCTGTCAGCAGATCTGTCTCAGGGCCACGATGAAGAAAACAGAAAAGTCCGATTCTGAGAATTAAGTTGAAATGTTACAGTAAAGAAGTCGTAATATTTTGACCGTCCAGAGTTTAACTTCACAAGATGCTGCACATTCCTCTTCTCGTCTTCACCATGAAACACGTAGACTGAAATATCCACTTCGTTCTCCTCATCATTGTTTACTCTCGTTGTGTAACCACTCCCCTTTTATCCTGATACTCGGACTTTGGACCCGAGATGAATCTGCTTGATAAAAACCGGTGAACAGGAAGTGAGAGAGAGGAAACAGTTCCTGAGATGATTAGAAGGTTTTAGCTGTTAATGTGTTTTATTAGCTGAGGCTGCAGGGCTTCATTATGAATCAGGCCCCCCCCCCCCCCACACCCCCTGGAGGCGGCACGCTGCCATGACTCACAGCTAGCTCACATCTGCAGGCTAATGTCCCCTCTGACGCCCATTACAACACATAATGTTATTACACCATTAAACAGCCGGCTTCCTTCATCTTTACGGCTGCTGTTACCTGCAGCACACCCCCCCCCTCTGCAGACACACACTGCAGGGCCAGGCCGAGCCAAACTGAGCCCAACTGAGCCCAACTGAGCCCAACTGAGCCCAACTGAGCCAAAGAAGGACACATCTCACAAACCTTGCAGGTGAATCCTCTCCAGCCTGAGAACTGTACGTCACCCGTTCACGTTTCATGGTGTCGTAGAGAACAATCCTGAAACCAGCTGGTCCTGACCGGAGTCTCCTTCACGAGGCTTCGTCTGGTTTCCTCCAGCTTCACTTCTGGAACCAGACGTGTTTCTGTCTCTGGCTCCTCGGCTGTTGGGTCTAACTTAAAGTCAGAGATTTGGTTTTGTGCCTCAGCTGCTGCACGTTTCCCCTTCAGGACTTGTTTTGTTTCACAGAAAAGAAAAACAGATTAAAGTGATATTTCTCCTTTTCAGTCCTTTTACCAACTTCTTTAATCTTTATTTGTTCCTCGGTAACTTCACACAGGAAATATAAGTCCCTTTTAAAAGTCATTTAAATAACCTTGTTCTGCATCGGCAAGTACGTTTATTAAAAACACAGAATAATGTTGAGACAGTGACTCGACAGGGAGGAAGGATCTTACATCCATTCATAGGAAACAGTGCAGGACTCCTCATTGTTTTTAATTCATGTTTTTATTTGATTTGTCTTGTAAAGAAAGTATCGGAGCCACGTTGAAGGAAAAGACAAGTCCCTCTACAAGTCGTGCTAGAGGGTGAAATCAGAAGATCGGTGTGTGTCCGGTTTTAAAATGAGGAATGTGGAGCATCTTGTTTAGTTAAACTTTATTCTCGTTATATTGAGTTTCTGTTCGATTGCAACTTTATTCTCAAAATCTCATTCTTCTTCTCCAGCATGGTCGTAATACTCCGTCGTTGTAAAGAGTCAAAACCCTTTAAAACATATTATTGATCAGTTTCATTATGTTTTTCTGTTCCTTAACATCCGTATTTGAGCCGTGTGAAGTTACTGATGATTCAAACTGAGTCTTTACTGCGTCTTCACATCAGAAGCCTCATACTTACAGTTTGAAACACTAGGTGGCGTTATGAGCCACGTTCAACCCATTCATGTTGGAGTAAATGTGAAATTAAAACCAGCATTAATGTATCTCATCAAATAAAAGTCTTATAATTCAGTTTACGTGCAGGATCTCTTTAAGTTGTCGCTGCTCGTTACGGACTCGCATGTCCCCATGCTTCTCTCTGCTGCCTCGTGACGACACTTCAGCTCATTTAACATTCAAATCTCCAGAGGCACATTTACATATCTGGGTCAGGAGATAAGATCCGTACAGTAAAGAAACGATGAAGAGGCCTCTGACACATTTAGAAAATTCAAATTCCCGTCGTGCCTGAAACCAAAAGATCTTTGATAAATCTCAGTTTCACAGTGTTGGAGTCGTTTGAACACCTGAAGTGTGTGTTTGGTATTTTAAGGTCACAGTTTGAGAAACGACAGCTCGTTGTGTCTTTCCAGTTAAACAGCTGGATTCAAACTCAGTAGGTTTACAGCTAATTGGCCTGTGTGTCCGTCCTGGGAGAGGATCCTCACATGTGACTGAGCTTTATTCACTGCTCACAGAGTTTCTCTTGTTGAGTTATGAATAGAGGAAGTTGCTCCTTGTTAACATCTGTGAGACAAACTGGGATTTGTGAATATGAGACGATACAAATAAAACGTGATTGATTAGTTTCACTTCCTGATTCAGTCCGACTTCACGTTCATGTCGGGTTGTTTCCTGTTTGTGATGCAGGAGATTTCCTGAAACAGTTTCTACGTCATGTCCGCTCTGCGTTCCGACACGTTAGCAAGGGTAGCTAAAAAAACAAGATGGCGCTGGAAGAAATGTGACACTGAGGCTTCAGGAAACCAACGGGTGACGGTTCATACTTGGGTTGTTCCCGGGATCTGTGGAACCTTGGGATCTAAATTAGAACATGTTAAAGTTCCTTCTGTGTCGACTGCATCTGAAGAACCATGAAGAAGATCAGACAAATGACTCAGATAATAAAACGTCCTGGACAATAAGAAAGTATGTTTGGATTTTGGCCTTTTTGTGGGATTTGAAGTGAAAATATGTTCAATCACCAATCAATATAATACTTTCCTCTCTCCGTCCTCACGTCAGTCTTATTTCAGGGATGATCTGTAAACCGTCCTCCCTCCAGATATTCTCACCGTCTCCTTTTCCGTTTCCTCCTCTTCCTCCCAAACGTCTCCACGGTATTAGTAGAAATCAGGTGTCTCCCTTACTCCCGCACTTTCCTCTCGCCCTGTCCGTCCCTCTCTTTCTGAGCAGGACAGAAAGGCCTTTTGTTCCCTGCTTGCCTCCTTTTGTCCACAGAAGACAATGGGGTGACTCTGGGGGCAGGGAGGAGGACGAGGAGGAGGAGGAGGAGGACAAAAGGAAGAAAATAAGTTGTGTGGACAAAGACAGACAAAAGGTGGAGGAGAACAGATTTTCATTAAGAATTCTGCAAGTGGCAAACTCACAGAGCAAGAAATGAAATATTAACTTCAATTCATATTATTCATTATATAAATCTGTGTATGAAACACATGTTTACGCTGCACGTCTTCTACAGTCAGAATATCAGCATCAAGAAGAAAAAAGATTTACTGGAAATTTACTGGAAAGATTTGTGTGTTAGTGTGGGTGTGTGTGTGTGTGTGTTAGTGTGAGTGTGTGTGTGTGTGTGTGTGTTAGTGTGTGTTAGTGTGGGTGTGTGTGTGTGGAGCAGAGGGAATGATTAACTTTGTCTCGGACGCTTTTTTAATCAGTCTTGGCTCTAATAGTCTTAACTTCCTCTCACCTTTATCACCTCCTCAGCAGAATATCGCTTTCACTCTAAAGCAGCCGCTCTAATCGGAGTCATTCGTCTCTTCAGCTTGACGATGAAACTTCAGGGTTTGATGCATTTCACTGCTGCGCTCCGGCATTTTCAGAACTGCACTCACTGACCCTCCGTGATTTTCTCTACACACACACGAACAAAGACACACACACACACACACACACACACACACACACACATGTTATAAATGCTGAGGTCACAACCACATGAACGTGTCCGTACGCACGTCTACCTCTGTTTGAGATGTTGCGCTACAGGTGCGATCTTTCTTTTGGACGCTACAGGCACCGGTACCTCATCAACTCAAGGAGAGGAGCGTCACATTTGAAGTTGCGGCGAAAACTGTGTTTGTGTTTGCATTGTGTGGCTTTTGCAGTTGTGTTGTCGTGTTTTCCCTCAACGTGCAGGTGTGAGACGTCTCGGCCACCGTATGACTGCGCCTCAGACTTCAGGCCTAATAACACAACGCCGCGTCCAAACGAAGCTCCGCCCCTCGTCCCTCTGCTGTTTAACCGTTAGTTTCGTGTCTCAGGCCGAAGACTTTATATAAACGAGTCTAAGCCGAGTCCTCGGAGTCTTCACTTCTTAATCTCCTTCTTCAGCTCAGTATCACTATCAGGTCCGACAAAAGCCATTTTTTAATCCTAATAACTCGACTCCTCTTCCTCTTCTGTCCTCAGTTCAAAGTGAAGAAGGTGAAATCCTCATCGTCTCAGCAGGGACGGGTCTTAATGCTGGAGATGAGCTGCTCCCCCCGGTTCCCTCACGCTGATCTGACTGACTTCCTCCTGCAGCCTGAACAGCCACATTAAACAAAATGACGTCAGCATAAATAATTTGATAAGCTTTATTCAAAGTAGCTTCAAAAATCAGGACACGACGAAAAACTATTTCTGACCTTAAATGTAGTGAAGAGAAAAAGCAGCTTGAGATGTTTGAGATAAAGGTTCTGAAACTAGATTATCTTTTCATTTGTTCAATTAAACTCAAACTATGTCAGAGGATGTGATGAGGACGACGCTGCCCTCGACTTCCTCTCAGAGCAGTTACCTTGAAACGCGTTTTATCATCTCAGGCACCTGATGGGCGACGAGACCTTTTTATCAACAGGCTGAAAAAATCACTCGAAAGTTGTCGTGAAGCTGAAAAGACGAGTGATTCCCCCCCCCCTTGTCCTCAACTAACAAAACGAAGCCGAAGCAGAAACAGTTGAACGAACATCAGGGAGATGAGAACGACTCGAAACGACAGAAACCATCTTTAACATGTCCAAGTCCCATCTGCTAACATGGAGGAGGGTTTATTACAGCCACCACGGAGACATCCAGATGTTTTGCCTTCAGTTTTTCGGAGCTGTTCTGTCGTCCATCTTTATGTACTAACAACATCATGTATTAACATGTTCTCCGTTAGCCTCTTTGTTGAATCCTGAAACTTTCATCTCGAACATGATCTGAGACTATCTCCTGTGTATTTGACTGCAGTGTTTTCTTCTGCAGCTGGTGTTGTGTGTGTCGCAGTCGGTCCTCGTTGTGTTGGGACATTTCATGTGTTTTTACTCATGCAGCTGAAAAGCAGCTTGAGTTTAGTCGCCTCCTGAACGGCGCCAGAATATAGCTGCAGGAAGTCGTCCCCAAAATGTGAAACATCAGCACAACATAAAGCCCGATGAGACAAACTGTGATTTGTGAATATGGGCTATAGAAATAAGATTTGATTGATTGATAATAGTTAGTTTTTTTAAATGTAACCTCTCCCCCGGTTGATAAAACCCTTTAGATTCCTCCAGAGTGACCTCTGACCTCTGACCTCACTGGAGACTCAGCTCAGCTCGGATGCTGTTGGATCAGATTCAGAGTCGAGAGCGAAGACGGCATGAATGAAAAAACGAGGTGTGTGTGTGTGTGTGTGTGTGTGTGTGTGTGTGTGTGTGTGTGTGTGTGTGTGTGTGTGTGTGTGTGTGTGTGTGTGTGTGTGTGTGTGTGTGTGTGTGTGTGTGTGTGTGTGTGAGAGAGCTGCAGCTGGTGACTCATCAACAGATAAAGATGCTCTCTCTCTCTCTCTCTGTCTCTCTCTCTCTGTCTCTCTCTGTCCTCTCTCTCTCTCTCTGTCTCTCTCTCTCTCTCTCTCTCTCTCTCTCTGTCTCTCTCTCTCTGTCTCTCTCTCTCTCTCTCTCTCTCTGTCCTCTCTCTCTCTCTCTGTCTCTCTCTCTCTCTCTCTCTCTGGTAAATCTACATAATGAATTTCACATTCACCTCTGCAGCTCACTGGGGGAAACAGCTGTGTGTGTGTGCGCGTCCACATGTTGAACAGATGTCTATGTTGTGTTCACCTGTGTCTTCATCGTCCTCTCTCTGTTCGTCCATACGTTCTGGACGTGAGTGATGTAGCCTGTTGTCGGGCAGAACTCAACAGGAAGTGTGTGTTTGTGCTTCAGAGAGAATCACAGTTGGCTTCAAACGGCGTTAGAAGGTTTCATTCCTCCAACTTCTCTCATTCTCAAACCAGCGTTTCCCGTCAATTATCTCAACCGCTCCTGGATCCGTCAACCCAGCAGCTCTTCCTCGGGGGGGGGTCATAATGTAACGAATACACTGGGTGTGCGACGTGTCTCTACTTCCTCTCGTTCTCCAAATATACAGTCAAACACCTCAGGTACAAACATTCGGCAGTAGGTGGCGCTGATTATCCAGCCAGGTGTCGATATAGGGATGAAATGTGATCGATGAAGAAGAGATGAACACACACACACACACACACACACACACACACACACACACACACACACACACACACACACACACACACACACACAGTTCATCTGGGTGGATCAATGAGTCTGTGTGTTTTTGATACGACGAAGAAGGAAGAGAAAATGATATTTAGTGACATGACTCTGAGGTGAAGAAATGAGGAAGAGGCTAAATGAGAGGAGGAAGAAAGAAGTGAAGATGGAAGTCGGCGACTGTTTTAACATAAGTGGAACAAGTTATCAATGAAGCAGCCGATCAATCGAGTAATAAATCCTGATCGATTGGTTGAGTTATGATCAAAGTGGACGGAAGACTAAGTTTGACTTTACCTGCAGGTCAAGAGGTCGTAGCTCAAGCTGATGTTGAGCGCCCCCTGCTGGATCAGGCAGACTACTTCAGATGGTTTGTCTGTAAACAGTTCAGGTCGTAGGACGTCACTAACCAGCCTGTGATCAGCTGCTTCACGCTCCTGTGAAACAATCAGTGTCCTCACTTTAGAGTTTAACTCACCGTCTGCACTCGGTGTCTCCTCAGGTCGAGCTGACGAGATGTCAGGAGACCTGGAGTCAGATCGCCATGGTGACGGCATGGAGCCGCCTCTGAACCTGTTCACCTCCCCCCCGCTGGAGACGAGTTTGGGCGACGCACAGCGAGCGGACGATAGCTGGAGTCAAGACGCAGACGTGAGGGGCTGTGGGCGGTGAGAAATACAATGATTAACAACACATAATAAAATCCACAATAATCAAGTTTCATGAAACGTTAAGTTTGTCATGAAATACATTTGTATGATTTATAAATGTATAATTTCCATGTTTCCTCAGACTGTGTGGAGTTTGATATTTCTCTTGACTGTTTCCAGGCTGGAGAGGAGGTGGATCCTGTGGCACGAGTTCATGAAGGAACACGCCCACCTGGACGCTTGGCTGCGATTGGCTGAACAGGCCGTCAGTTCCCCAAACTCCGCCCCCGTCACCTACTCTGCCGCCAAAAAAGATCTGAGGACGTTTGAGGTGAAACGTGGATTTTGTTGTTGAAAATTCAAACATGAACGTTTCCATGTCACAGATGTTCTTCTTCTTTGTCTGATTTGTTTCCAGTTCTGACCTCTGACCTCTGACCTCTGACTCTCCGTCTTGTCAAAGCTGATTTTCATGTGTCTCAGATCTGTTTTCGCTCCAGGAAAGAAAAATCCATGTCGGGCGAAGTCGGGCCAAAGTTCAGGTTCAGGTTAAAGAGTGAATCCTGCGAGGGCGTAAATATCACTGAGCAGCCGCTCGTAAAAAGCTGAAGCCGGCAGTATTTTTGTGTAAATGCAGTTGTCGTACCACCTTAAATCACGAAGAGTGAGCGAGCAGCGAGCGTCTGGCCCTCGGACCGAGAAGCCGTAGATTCTCCTTGTTTGTCCAAATTAAATTCTGCGGTCTGGTTGTGTCCGGGAGATCTGGTCCTCGCTCGTCGCACGGCGAGGAGGCGTTTTACGTTTCTGTTCTTCCACTGGATAAAAAACATGAATCGCTGCATTAAGTCAAATTAAATTGATCCATATCAGGAGGACAACTGACGTCAGGCGACTGAAACGTGACGCGTTGACGTCGCACGCAGCTGCTGCTCCTGCTGCTGCAATGAAACCTGTGAGTTTATTGTTCCATCCGATGTGATTCGTGTGCAGAGGCTGCGGAGCGAAGCAGGATCTCAGCTCGTCCGGTTGGACAGCCTGACCCACAGGAATCGAACGCTGACTCAACTGTTCACGGGCGCCATGCGGGCTCGGCTGCTGGCGTCGGCGAGGGAGTGTGGGCCACGATGGGACGATGTGAACGCCAAACTGGAGACGGTCACAGCACGGCTGAAGGTCAGAGTCCCTCCAGATGTTTCCTCTGAAATGTCTTTAATAACATCTGTAACATGCTCTCTCGCTCTGTCTCTCTCTCTCTCTCTCTCTCTCGCTCTCGCTCTCGCTCTCTCAGCTCTTCATCGCAGAGTGGGAGGGGTTTGAGACGGAGAGGGAGGAGCTTGCTCTGTGGTTGGCCAACCTAGACGTCCGTCTGACTGCGGTCGATCACCTGAAAGGAAACACCTGTGAGAAGCTGAGACGCCTGCAGGTAGTGTGAGTGTGTGTGTGTGTACGTGTGTGTGTATCTGTGTGTGTGTCTGTCTTCTTACCTTGTGTGTGTGTGTGTGTGTGTGTGTCTGTGTCTCGCAGTCCTTCCAGCAGTGTGTGTGTGAGAACTCGGGCCGTGTGAACGCCCTCCTGCAGCGCGGCGAGCTGTTGATCCAACGCAGTGAGACGACCGACACTCAGCAAATAGAGAGACGCCTGCTGGAGCTTCTGCGCCACTGCAGCCGCGTCTACAGCAACATCGCACGGACACACACACGACTGCTTAGCATGAGACTGGTACAATCTCACACTCACACACACACACACACACACACACACACACACACACACACACACACACACACACACACACACACGACTGCTTAGCATGAGACTGGTACAATCTCACACACACACACACACACACACACACACGACTGCTTAGCATGAGACTGGTACAAACTCACACACACACACACACACACACACACACACACACACACACACGACTGCTTAGCATGAGACTGGTACAAACACACACACACACACACACACACACACACACACACACACACACACACACGACTGCTTAGCATGAGACTGGTACAAACTCACACACACACACACACACACACACTGCTTTTTAACCACAAGTTCACATTTTACTAAACATTTCTGGATAGTTACTTTCTGACCAAGTTTAAATTCATCCACCAGTGAATTTGATCTGAAACAATATGAAATGTCTCTGACTCTCGTGTTTCTCAGTTCTTGATGAAATTGAAAAGTATGTTTGTTGAGACTTGAGCTTCTTTCTTCTTCTGTATTAATGAATCTGATTTTATTTAGAACAACAGAAGCTGTGAAGTGGTTTGATTCAATAAAGTGTTATTTGAATTTATTTAAACTGACTGTGTTTGGATCCTCCTCCTCCTCCTCCTCTTCCTTCCTCCTCCTCTTCCTTCCTCCTCCTCCTCCTCCTCCTCTTCCTTCCTCCTCCTCTTCCTTCCTTCCTCCTCCTCCTCCTCCTCCTCCTCCTCCTCCTCCTCCTCCAGGTGTTTGAGGACG
This sequence comes from Hippoglossus hippoglossus, assembly GCF_009819705.1. Classification (NCBI taxonomy): domain Eukaryota; kingdom Metazoa; phylum Chordata; class Actinopteri; order Pleuronectiformes; family Pleuronectidae; genus Hippoglossus; species Hippoglossus hippoglossus. The sequence continues at coordinate 1,054,572 of NC_047163.1, forward strand.
ACTGGATTCTGGCCACAGACTCAGGTTGTCCATCAGAGTCTCTGTTAGAGGACGAGGGAGCGCTTGATAACTCTCACCTGGACGTCCCTGCAGTTTTGAACCATCCTAGAGGTAAATGACTCATCAAACATTTGAATTCAATCATAAATCTGTCAATCGAGAATCAATCAAAGAGTTTTTTCCTTCTCTTGTCCAGATTTCGGCCAATCAGCTCACCCCACCCTGACCTTCCCCTCAGACCTGCCCTCCCCCATCCACCACCCGCCTCCCCCCCCTCCGTCCTCTCCTACCCATGAGCACCTGGGGCTGGAGTGGGACAACTCTGTTGATATCGGACGCTCGGTTTCCTGTGACGACGGCGACTCGTCGTACTTCAGTGTCGGCACAGGTAGATGTTTTGAGTCTGGACGTCTTCAGATGGGGACGTTAGACTCGCTTCGTTTAGCTGCTGTTCCATCCTCACATGTCCTCGTCACATGTCCACGTCACGTGTCCTCCTCACATGTCCACGTCACATGTCCACGTCACATGTCCTCGTCACATGTCCACGTCACGTGTCCTCGTCACGTGTCCATGTCACATGTCCTCGTCACGTGTCCACCTCACATGTCCTCGTCACATGTCCACGTCACATGTCCACGTCACATGTCCTCGTCACATGTCCACGTCACGTGTCCTCGTCACGTGTCCATGTCACATGTCCTCGTCACGTGTCCACCTCACATGTCCACGTCACGTGTCCTCGTCACATGTCCACGTCACATGTCCACGTCACGTGTCCTCGTCACATGTCCTCGTCACGTGTCCTCCTCACATGTCCACGTCACATGTCCAGAGATTCAAGATTCATCTGAATCTTCGGCTCCGTTTATCCACCGTCACCTTGGAGACGCCAACAATCGAATTCTTGTGTGTGTGTGTGTGTGTTCTGTAGGAGACGTAAAGAGGTGGAGCTTCTTTAGTTCGCGCAGCTGTCAGTCTGACATCAGCAATGACATCACAAACCAGGAAGAGGACTTGGTGAGCTCACACACACACACACACACACACACACACACACACACACACACACACACACACACACACACACACACACACAAACAAACATAAGTGGTCCTTATGAGGACGTTGCTTTCTTCCTTTTAATGTGAAGAATTAAACCCAAACCTCCACCAGCGCTGATGCCGCCGGTGGAACGCGGCGCCTCGACTCACCGTCAGGTTTCAGTTGCTCTTTGAAGCTTTTATTGTGGCGAGACACAGAAACAAGGTCGGCAGCTGAGAGACAGTCGGAGGGAAACTGGGCAACAGGAACAAAGAGACAGAAAAACCGTCATTTCTCTGACAGCCACACTGCTGCCCTGTCGATGAACCCGACACACGTGAACGGGAATTAGCCTCTGATTTACTGCAGCGTCACAACAAAGACATCAAAGTGTTTGTTTCACGGCGTTCTATCGTTTTTAATCTCGTTTATTTATCGGGTGATGTCACCGCCCAGAGGAGACGACAGGGTTTAAATTCGTTAAATCTAGTTAATACTTTGATGTAATTTTAAGTATTTGTTATAATGTAGTTTAAAGCTTGGAAGTGTGAACACTGAAAGCCTCAACAAGTCCATGATATCACAGCCCTCAGCTACACAATGCAGCAAAACACTAAGTTACGATCTTCTATGTTTAAATTAGATAAATGAAACACTGGTTTGATACAAAGCTCCTGAATGTAGAGTAATGTTGTGTTTCCAAAGTGAACTCTTCTGTTGTCGGTGCAGCGTCTGGCGTGGCAGGACCACACCCACCCCGCTGTCTTCTCGCCAGCAGCGACCCAGGAGGAGGAGCCACGGCTGAGCGACCACCAGTGGGCGACCTCGACGCCTGATGGGCGGGATAGCGATCCACTCAGCTTTGATGGCGGCCGAGTGAGGGCGTGGCTGGGAGTTCAGAGCCCCGCCCCTCCAGAGAGGAGGACTTCCTGTTCCAAAGCTGTGCAGACTGACGAGGTGAGGGTGAGTGAGCGCACCTTCATTCAACCTTTTTGTTTGTTACTAAACTGAGACATTACAGATTATTATGATTTTCATGCTCTGATGATTTTTAAGATTTTGGGTCTTTTTCTTTCCGACTTAAGAAAAAGTTCAAAAAACACATTTTACTCTGTGTTTGTGTCTTTATGTTCTTTGTGTGTGTGTGTGTGTGTGTGTGTGTGTGTGTGTGTGTGTGTGTGTGTGTGTGTGTGTGTGTGTGTGTGTGTGTGTGTGTGTGTGTGTGTGTGTGTGTGTGTGTGTGTGTGTGTGTGTGTGTGTACACTAAATAAAGAGCTGACCTTCTGGAGGAACATAAATGATAAAGTGTGTAAATCCAGGTTCAAACATTCGTCTGAAGATGAAACTAAATTCATGTGAACTTGACCATGAATCAGCTCTTTGATGCTTAAATACTTAATTTGCCAACATGCACATAAGGAATATGACATAAACAATTTAACAACACAATTAGATTTGTATTAGCCGCACTAATGACATGATTCTATATGACTTCACCACTATGATCCAGAAAGATCTCAACAATTCCTCTGGTCAATGAGCGCTGATGATTCCGATCGTGCTGCTGAACCTCTTCTCAGCCTCTGACGGAAACACTCGCTCCTAGCTCCGCCTCCCCAAAGACCCAGCCTGCTCTGATCTGTCAGCTGTTTAGATCATGTGACACTTCCTGTTCCACTTTTCATTAACAACAAAGCTACGACAAACTAAAGGAAAGGGAAAACTCAAAAAGCAAACATTCATGTTCTCCTCGTCAGCTGACAGCGCCACCATCGGGTCAACGTTTTAATTTGTCCAATGCTTTTTTTGTGACCAAATACCTGAAAAACTACAGAAACACGAGCTGAACATCTGCATGTTTGCATTATCACAGACGTTAGCATTCAGCTAGCTTCTCAAGAAATCCCCAAACCCAGTTTATCTACGTGATTTCTTCTTCACGTGTTTAGCTTCGTAGGTGGAGTCCAATATGAATTTGTCTAAACATTGGCTTTTTGTCTGTTTTGTTTTTGTCTGTTTGTTTAGTTTATTTGTGTAAGATCATTGTGTTGTTGTTGTGAGTCACACATTTAGTTCTGCTGGTATAACCCAGACTCTCTTACTTGTGTTCGTTTTGTCCCTGAGGTGGTTTTAGAAACAGATTATTGTGGCTGTGTCAACATTCATCAGTTTGCTCTCACACTCCAGTAAAGATGGATTTCTGAGTCTGCTCCGCGTCTCCGTCTGTATGAGATTCATCGACCTTCACTTTCTCTCTTGTTACCGGTGAAAGCGTCTGTTTATTCTCCTCTTCCTCGTCTCGTCCGCTGCCACAGAATGAATCCATAAAGTCTTGATTTGTGTCGAGCTCCGGCTGCACTTTAACTGTCGCCATAAAAACAGGAGTGAAACACGAAGCCCTCTTCCTCCTCCTCATTTCCTCTTCCTCACGCCGTCTTTCCCTCGCGTGCGTTTTTCCTCTGTGTCACTTGCATCAAGTTCAGATAACGTCCACGAACAGGAAGTGGAGATGAACAAGGACGGACGAGGAGAAGAAGAAAAGTTGGAATACAAGTTGTTCAAGGTCGAATCTGAGGTCACAGCGTCTGTTGATCAGAAGCATTTAGTACATGTTTGACTGAACCCGTGTTTGTTTCTATCAAACAGTTTCATCACAATCTGGAGCGAAATTAACCTGAAAACCCAGATTTGAGAACAGTTTTTATAAGTGGAGATCAGAAACGGCTGAATTTAAATGTTAAATATGAATGTAAATCATGTCTGAGATGAAATATATCAGTTTGTAATTGATCAAACTATTTATCGACAGATACTGTTCAAGTGTGACTCACCAACTCTTGCATGGTTTCAATTATGAGTTATTAAATTAGAAAATCAAAAAACATTGAAAACTATTAACCTCTATAGTTCAGAGTTTTATTAATTCAGAAATATGTTCAGTTTATGACTAATTGATTTAAGAAGCAGATCCAGAGCTAACATGCTATTAGCTTTACTTCTAAACTATAAACTGCTTTATTCTTAAAGTTTTCAACGTGAAACTGAGGATTAACAGAAACTCTGTGTTTCAGGCTGAAGAAGAATCGTCCTGTTGTGAAGAAGACGAGCGAAGTTTCTCCAGACGAAGGTGAGAAAACACAAACCTTCAGACACGAGACGAAGAGGTGAAGGGAACCAGGATTCGAACCCGTGATTCTGGAGGTTTGCCCACTGACAAGGAAACGACCGGTCTAAAGTTGTAATGGTTGGTTTGTTGTTACAGTGAGAGACAGAATTTAAAAAGAAAATCACATCATGTAAAAGTTACAAATTGATTTGCATTTGATTCAGTGGAATAAGTATTTGATCTCCTTCCAACCAGTAAGAAGTCTGTCTCCCACAGACCAGTTAGCTTCGTCCTCAGAGGTGAGCCGTGAAGAGAGAAACAAAGAAGGTCGAGTTAGAAGATCTGATGAAGCATTCCAGAGAAAACACGTTTCATTCCACGACATATCATCTGTATATAGTGAAGTAATTTAGTGAAGTAAAGTTAATTATCTAATCTTCAAGCATCAAAACGCTCTCAAACAAAGAGTCGACCATCGAACCTTCACATGAAACAAGTGAATTATTTAGTTCAGTTGTATTTCTTCAGATTTTATTTAATCAGTTGAGACTTTTCTTTCCCCTGAAAACAAACAATCGTTTATTAAATCAAATGAAACTTTCTCCGAACCTGGTTTGAAACCAAATCACAGAACTTGTTGTTTCTAAAATCAAATTCTAAAGATCGACGAGGTTCGGGATCCGTTCAGGTCTCTGCAGCGGAGTCACCTCACGACTCCACTCCTTCGTTCCACTTCTCTTTTTGTGCTGCTCCTTCTTTTATTAGTTGTCCTGCAGTTTTCAACTCGTTGTTTCTGTTGCGTTGTCACATCAACGAATCAGGATCAACCGCCACCAGCATCCAGTAGAATCTGGAACTTGGATTTACTGTCGTATCGCTGAATCTAATCTGCTAACATGTTCACCTCCTCCTCTTCCTCCTCCTCCTCCTCCTCCTCCTCCTCCTCCACAGAGTGACGTCCAGCAGCGCCTCCTCCTCCTCCTCCCCCTCCTCCTCCCCGGGCCTCCTCTTCCTCCTCCTGGCTGCAGCTCTGGCCCTGCTGGCCTGTCTCACCTGGGTCGTCCAGGATTCTCCGTGCCACCGGAGCGACAGGATGCAACGTAGCTTCCACATGGCGCTGAGATACATCAACGGGCCCCCCCCCACCTGAACCCCAGTGGGTGTGAACCGAGCACTTTCCCCTCGGGGTCGGCAGGACAGAGGTTTGAAACTCACCGTGTCCTGTACAACATTTGTGCGTTTCAATGCTCGCACGTGAAAAACAAATCTGCAGGAATCAGAATCAGAATCAGAAGGACGATACCAGTTGTTTCATTTTCTCTGAACCTGCGAACTTCTCTGTCAAAGTGAATATTAGTGTCTATGAAATCAGTCACGTTCGGACATTTAACTGCATCAGTCTCAAAGAAAAGACCTGATTTGTGGAAAAGGCTCAAATAATCACAGGAAAACAACAATAAGCACAAACAGCTCAGTTCAAATCTTCCTTCTCTCATTTGAACTGGTCGGCTCAAATCTTTGAGGAGGTAAAGATATAAATGATTGTTGTGCCGTCCAGCAGCTGATAGAAGATCTCTGTCACGTACAAGTATCTTGTTCTTCACACAGCGTTAACAGGACGGGTCAGATTTTAAATATGAAAACATCTGGATTCACCTGCTACGAAACTGTATCTATAGAGTTTCTTCTTCGGTGCAGATCCAAGAGCGTGAGCCTGTAGCTGAATCCCTCCGGCAGAATGTGTCCGATGTGATGTGTTGTGCCTCAGAGGAAACCGTCATCAGAGACTTACTTACCCGACTGATGCTGCAGCACGTTAACGCAGCGTTAGTGACTGAAACTGTTTTTAAATCTGATTTTCAAATCTGTTTCGTCCCTGAAGGATTTGTTGTAAAGTCGAGAGAATGAAGTCATTAGAGAAACAGTGAGAGATGAAATACACCCAGTTACATTAAAGTCCAACGGACACTAAATACATCCTGAAGCTTATAGACTTCATATATACTTCATACATACTTCATATATACTTCATATATACTTCTATACGTCACTGATGTTATTGTGTATAAAACTAACAACACAGACTGTAAATAAAGATGGACGACGCGGCTTCACTTCCTCCCAATGAAAACAAAATGTCATGGATACGAACGCGGTGCATCAGGAGTCAGTCTCAGCTGTCAATCAGGAGTCAGTCTCAGCTGTCAATCAGGAGTCAGTGTCAGCTGTCAATCAGGAGTCAGTCTCAGCTGTCAATCAGGAGTCAGTCTCAGCTGTCAATCAGGAGTCAGTCTCAGCTGTCAATCATGAGTCAGCCTCAGCTGTCAATCAGGAGTCGGTCTCAGCTGTCAATCAGGAGTCAGTCTCAGCTGTCAATCAGGAGTCAGTCTCAGCTGTCAATCAGGAGTCAGTCTCAGCTGCCAATCAGGAGTCAGTGTCAGCTGTCAATCAGGAGTCAGTCTCAGCTGTCAATCAGGAGTCAGTCTCAGCTGTCAATCATCACGTCTCAGCCTGTTCTTATATCATCAAATAACTGATTCAAACCAAACTGATCAGAAACACTTGAACAAACATCAGAGAGAGAAGAACGAGCTGAAATGACAGAAACATCTTTAAACTTTTATTAAACGTGTACTTTGAGTTTTGGTCCATGTCCCATCTGCTAACATGGAGGAGGCGGAGTTTGAGAGGCCTTTGGCTTCTTGTTTGGGAGCCGTCACGTCGTCCATGTTGTAAACTGATACTTGTTTGTTGCCTTCAAGTCAGAAAGATGAAGTTTTCTGATCAACTGCCTCGTCAATCCAACGTGACACTTTACAACTCATCACAATATTTTGTACCAGGTTTTATATTCACTTCACAAAATGACTCGCAGGGAAAATGTTGAAGTAAATTTTTATGTTTTGTCGTGAACCAGAAATCAAACACATTGTGTGTGTGTGTGTGTGTGTGTGTGTGTGTGTGTGTGTGTGCGAGTGCGAGTGTGTGTGTGTGTGTGTGAAATTTGATAACGTAGATAAAACATGAAAAACCTACGTGAAAGGGACGTGATCATTTCATCTTGTGGAATTCAGATTTAGTTTTTGAACTTTATAATGTGACATTAGACGAAGTGCCGGTTGTTGAGTTATTTTGTGAACGGATCAGCTGATCTGACATCAGTCTGAGAGAGACAAATACCTGGATTGGTTGGATTGGGACTGATCTGTGTAATTTAGTTCTACGTTTGCCTCGTGCCAGTTTCTGCAGCCTCACATCCCTTGTTTTACAAAATAGCCCAAATACATTGACGTGAACTAAATATGTATTTGTAACATTTTCTATTACAAAGTTAGAGAAGTTAAGTTGTTTCCTTCCCTTTTGAAGAACGACTGTCGCCCTCTGGTCTGGGCTCGATGCTCTGAACCTGGGTCCTGGTGCTTCTCTAACTTTGTGTTTGAGGAGTTTTGTGAAAGCTACATTTCCTGTATGAACCCAGTGACTTTATCGTGGATTCTGTCTGAACGTCTTCTTCACGTGAGCAAACATCAGATTTTCTCAGGGGACGATGTTAAACATATGTTAAAACCACATATCGCCTGCAAATGTTTTTTTTTTTACATATGTTTGAAGATATTTAATAAAATAAATTGAACATTTATGGTTTCTACATCATTTTGAGTTTGTGAATGAGAGCGAATGTTTTTCTCACTTTCTGAGCAGATTCATTGACTCAACTCGTCTCGTTTGTTTTTAACTGTGTTTTTATTTCTATTCTGCACAACTTGAGGAACATGAGTTCAACATAGACGTGTGTGTGTGTGTGTGTGTGTGTGTGTGTGTGTCATAGTTTTTTTATTGTCTTACAGCAGATTTCAGTTGTGCATCTCGTGCTGCGCTCACGTGTCAGTAGAACGCCGAGTCACTGCGATCAGTGACACTGTAATACACTTAAAGAGGGATTAACAGGGGAGGTGTGTGCGTGTGTGTGCGTGTTCATGTGCATGTATTTAACAAAAGACGTTTTTAAATGTTAAACATGTAAAAGTTTGATTTTAAATCAGGAACTAACACAATCAGTGTGTTTTAGAATAGTGTGTGTACTTGAATTCAAACCTGTGTGTTTACATAAGATACGATTGTGTTGCAGATAAATAAACACAAGGAAATAATAAATATGAATAGAATAGAAACAATATCCACAGTGTGACAGGATGTTGTACGACCTGTGTGTGTTAACATGTGAGTTCACAGTGTGTGTTGTTCTCAATGACTGTCTGCAGGCGTCGACTCAACAGCAAAGAAAAATCATCATGTGACAAAAGCCCGTTGGAAGGTTCGACAGATAAAACTGAGTAAAATGAATTATTGTTCTTATATAGGGAATAATGTTAATACTAATAATGAATAGTTAATAACTTTTCACCTCGGTAATAGAGGTTTTTAAAAGATGAGCAGCCTCCAGCTCGTGTGTTGCAGAGATCCACAGTCGGACCCTAATGACTGAAGGCAACATAAGCTGATTTAGAATTTGTTCTGGGTTTAGTGAGGAGACGTTTGCTTGATGATCTAATCGTTCTATTCATAGATTTCATAGCGAAGCCGGAACGGGAGCGACGTGCTTAGGTTGGACTCAATAAAGCCCGACTTTATTTAACAGCTGCTTCGTCGGCCCGGTAAAAAGTGCATCGCGGTAATCGAGTCCACGGGAAATAAAACCAGCAGCTCGGACAGGAAGCGTTGAGACTGGAACTTAAAACCACCACAAATGCTAAATCACAAGACAAAGGTTAACGTGAGGAGACGGTCGTTCATGTTGGTGAGTCAGAAATGAATGTGAGGTCATTTAAAGTCCAGTGAAGTCATGGAGACGAGTGTGAGTGAGTGAAAATCTAACGTAATGAAACAACAGAAAAAAGAAAGTAACTTTCCTCCACACTCGGAACGAGGTCGTTTACACCAAGGTTTTCATCAGCTTCACAAGATAACAAATGTGCTTTGTGAGGTCACGTGACCTTAACCTTTGACCTTTGACCACCAGAGTCTAATCAGTTCATTCCTGAGTCCGAGTGGATATGTGTGACCAATTTGAAGAAATTCCCTCAAAGCGTATTTGAGATGTCGTGTTCACAGGAATGTTCCAGACGGACGATCGGAAAACATGACGCCTCCGGACACTGACTGTCACAGACATAAGGAATCAATTAGAGTCTTTAAAATGTCCTCTGAAGACATGAAGACACTGTGGGTGTGTGTCTGTGTGTGTATGTGTGTGCGTGCGTGTGTTACTGTACATTCTTGTTGAACGTAAGCAGAATTTCTTGTGAATGACTCCACTGATAATATTCTTTTATTTGTGAAACTGCGATTATTCTTTTAGTTGCGTGTCTGTGTGTTTGTGTGTCTGTGTGTGTCTGTGCGTGTGCGTGCGTGTGTCTGCTGGTGAAACTCTGCAGCTGGGACATGGATGATGATGAGGATATCTGCTCATTTAGGAAAAAGTAAAATATTAAACCTTCTTTCTTCTTCAAGAACAACAATGATTTTACATCTTAAAATCTAAATATAAGTGATTTTCTTTTTTCCTCAGATACAAAACCTTGTTCTCTGTTCTCACTTCCTGTTTGTGTCGCTGCGCCTCAATACGCTGGATTCCACGTTTAAATCTGTGCGTTGTGTGGTATGGATGTTGTGTGTTTGGAGTTTTCAGCCTGTGACGGCGGTGGGGGGGGGGGGGCAGGAGGGGTCATCGGGCGGATGAATGGAAGCGATTGTTTCCCACAAACGAGAAAACGCCTCAAATTCGGTTAGAGGGCGAATAATTCCATGTTAGCTGAGGAATCTGCGAGTGGACTTTTAACCTCGTGCAGTGAAGAAATGCAGAACGAGAAGTTCTGAATGAGTCGTTTTCTGGTCGAGTCGAGATCACAAGTCGATGAGGTCGTGGAGATGTCGCCTCAGACGTTAGTTTCCAGCCGATTCAGTTCGATGTGTTAAATCCAGTTGAGCCACTCGACTGCGATCGGCCTTCAATCGTATCTGAAGCAACATGAAACCAACAGATGCGACTTTTCATCACAGTCGTTCTTCTTCTTCTGCTTTGATTGGAGCGTTTTACTTCGTCGGCCATCGAGCCAATTGGCTCATCAGCTCAAGAATTCATATTTGTGTCTGTAACTTCTCGTGAAGGCAGATTCTCCTGCTCTGTGACGAAGATGACGTCCTCGGTGACTTCCTGTCACTACTTGTTTACTGGTCTGGTGACGGTTACATCGACAAAGAGGCTTAACCTGCTGATTAGAAGTCTGGAGCTGTGCGTGAAAACAGGCCTGGAGTCAGATTAACGCTGTTCGTTAATGTCCCAGCTCCTGCAGGCACGTCTCTCTACGAACATATTCTGCTTTGAGTTGTGAATCTGCAGAATCTGATAAATATAACATGTGATTATAGAACATTCACACAAACCTGATCCATGAAGAGACGAACCAGAGGGAAGGTGGAGGCAGATGCACATTCCAGCTCTGGAGCTGCTGTGTGGAGGAATCTCAGATATTTGTGTATGACTGAAGAACACACTGAGTTGTTGTGTGATGAGATCAGCTGCACGTGTTTCTCACAGAAAGCACATTGACCCGTCTCGACTCGACTCGCTGCTCAAACCAGAGCTGAACGTTGTGATGTTCGTGACCTGATCTTATTAAAGACCTGGTTCATCAGAATAAAGAAACACTTTCTCTGAACAAATGTGAAGACGAGAATCAGCTCTGAACCACTTTATTGCATTGATTGAATTTGAACCCAGCGAGCGCCGGCCGCCGGGTTGATCTGATTCCAAGCGTACACAGAGGTTTGAGGGAAATATCAAGTAAATTGATGTCAGATAGAAACATGAGATGTAATGGAGTTATTCTATTAAGCAGTAAAAGCACACAGGTCGTTTTGTGTCTCTGTGTTTCCCTCATGCTCCTGAGTGTGCACGGGTTAAATGAGCTGTGTGTTCACGTGTGTGTGTGTGTGTGTCTTTGTGGTTCAGATAATCAGTGTGTGTCTCCAGGCTGGACACACACTCCCTGATCTCTAGAACTAATGAAGCGTCCTAATTGCCGTCCTGAAACAGCCCTTTTCTCGAGGTTTCAGCGTTCTTTAAACACCCTCTTTTCAGTTTTGTTGTCTCGAACGCGTTCTCTTCCCAAGTGAAACCCTCGCACACACAGACTCCGTCTCGTTCCATTAGGCGACAGATCGGCTGGTGGACGAGCGAAGCCAGAAACAGTGTTAATGTGAAATAGAATCCGCCGCTGAGCGTAGGAGTGTAATTCTACGTTCTTACATCATCGCTTTCATATCTCTCCGTTACCAGGAAGAGGTTTTCATAGACAGGGCTTATTCTCAGTGAGTTCATGTGTAATTGTTTCTGCAGATCAGTTCATCGCAGATTTAAAATCTTGTGGCATCAGCCGGTGTCACAGCCTTTCATAGTCAACATCGTGTGTTCGTATTTTAACGTGTCTCCATAACCTACGTTGGTATTTTTACTTCCTGTGATGTCATTTCCTGGAGAATCTTCACGTGCTAGCTAAAAGCTTCTGTCAGTCAGTAACCCATAAATACATAAATACAAAAATCTGACATGTTTCTATATCAATAAAAACATAAAACACATTGATCCAAAAATATTTCTAGATGTAGAAACATGATCAAGAAAATAATAATCTCCGGCCGTGAGTTCGGGGCCGTCATCAGAGAGTTGAAAAGTACAGAAGGAGATGATCCTTTATCTTAGGGGTTTAGATACATAAATAGAAAATACATAAATGAAATATTATTATATATGTGGTAGTATAAAGCTCGTATGAAGGCCACAGCCAAAAGTAACAAAATACATTTAATACAAAACATATCAAATCTTTAAAACAGTGGATGTATTAGTCTGAGAGAGAAACCAGGACATATATTAGCACAACAGGAATAAATACAGAGAGAGAAGAATGAAGCTATAACTACTGTATAATGTGCTTTGTACTGTAACTCTTCAAATAGACGAGCATCACATTTTAACCAGCGGCTGCTCGACCACAGTGAAGCTGCTCGTTTCATTCTCAACACCCGTTGTCGCTCACTTCCCTCGTTTTTGCTCTTGTGTTGTGTTGCTCTTACTTTCTGTTTGTGTGCGATGTGTGGGGACCGTAGAAAAGGAACCAGGCTCCATCTTACCCAGAGTGCAGTAGTGAAAACCGCTTTAGACGACACAGAAAAGACGGCTTCAGCCCCTCGGGGACTTGAGCGGGATGAGAAATTGTGTTAGCAGCTATAAAATGATGTAAAGGGACGTGACACTGAGCTGCGGCCCGGCCGCTGTGCGTCACTGTGGCCGAGGCCGTGCTAACATTAGTGAGGTTGGAGGTTCAGCTCCCTCACAACAGCAAACTCTATCCTGGGAGCTTTAATGCAGATAAAAGCATCCACCAACGGGCTAATAATAGACCTGTGGCCATAAACACACCAATTAACGTAGCATTATCTACACCCATCTGTTGGATTGGACAGGTGTGTGTGTGTGTGTGTGTGTGTGTGTGTGTGTGTGTGTGTGTGTGTGTGTGTGTGTGTGTGTGTGTGTGTGTGTGTGTGTGTGTGTGTGTGTGTGTGTGTGTGTGTGTGTGTGTCAGCGGTGTGGTTACAGGATAAAGTCAGGATGTTCCTCTGGCTAATGACTTTGGACGAGAGCCGGCAGTGACAGGACTGAGTGAAGGAGTTCTGGTTCACAGCCAAGTCAACACACACACACACACACACACACATGTGTTTACGTGTGTCTTTCTGAGGACCACTGGCCGGTCTCCATCAGTCTGAGGGTTCAGACTCAGTTTTAAAGCTCAGAGGGTTTCAGGGTTTGTGTTGGAGTTTAGAGCTTTTATGTCACAGACATAAGGAATCAATTAAAGTCTTTAAAATGTGTGTGCGTGTGCGTGTGCGTGTGCGTGGCAGGAAGCTGACGTGTTTTGGAAATGAAAAGTGACGCGCTGCATGCAGAGCATAACAACAGGAAGATGTCGGGGTGTTTTTGGAACTTAATTATTTAGAATGATTCTCTGAAGCGATCGATACGAGAGCTGACTGGAATATTGAACAGGCTGGAGCTGGAGGCTGGAGCTTCTGTTTGAACCACTCCATTTTACCCTTAAACACCCTCCACCCTCCACCAGCCACAACTGAAGGAGCATCTTTTCCACCCGTTAAAGACTAACGTGGGACTTTAATCTGCAGAGTGAATGGATACAAACATCCTGCACTGCTGGCAGAGAGCTGGAAGTCAGACAGCGTTTGGATGATGAGAGGATATAACGACGACTCATCCTTCATCCTTTCTGCTCTGACAAGGTTCTGAGCAGCACAGGAACCAAATGGGTTTATCAGTTTCCCTCCTGTAGGGAAGCCGCATCCATCACATATATATATATATATCTCTCCTGTGCAGAATCTTTACAGGCATTTCCCCAGAATGGATCCTGCCGTGTTTGGTATCTTTGCAGACTTCAGGGTTTCCACAGATAACAGAGCTGCAGCCTGACCTCCTCTGAGAGTTTCCAACAAACAGATTAAAAACACAAAGACAGACTGACTGATAAAACGCAGGGAGACAAATGAGGACGCAGCACTATCTCCCCACACAGGACACGGGACACGGGACACGGGACACACTCAGCCCATCACTGCATTTACAGACTCTTTATCATCCTGTTACAAATAACACACATTTCATTACCTCTGTTTTTAATGAATTCATTTTCATTCACCAACAACAACAACATGTCATGAAGCTGCTGCAGCTCTGACTGGTTTCAGATCTCAATCAATCAATCAAATTTATTTTTTCACAATTTGTCTCATAGATCTTAACAAGGTGCGACTGCCTCTGTTCTTAAGCCTCAACAAGAGGAAGGAATGAATGAGCAGATCCTGGAAACACGTTTCACTTTCTCTGCAGCGTTTCCCAGAGAGTTCATTTCATTCTTGGCGATAACGTGTACGAACATCACTCACAACAGACAGTTACACGTTTCATTTGAAAACACATCAGCTCTGCCACAGATTCATCAGATTCATCTGACGTCCACACGACTCCAGAGTTTTACAGCCGCTTAAACGGAGACGTTAGGAAACGCTGCTGGACCCATTTGAATTTTTAACTGGACAATCTCCTGCTGTGTTCCTCACATGTGAAAGATAAACTCCGGATAATGTCCGGACCCAGAGATCACATCTGGAAACAGCTGCAGTGTGTCACTAGGATCACGTGTGTGTGTCAGAGATCAAACAGACACCTTCTCTCTTCATGAATCTCGTCCCAAGTGTCCACTCAGTAGGACAGTCAAACCACAATGAGCTCACACGACCGCCGATCCACTCGGAGCATTATGGGTAAACTCACAACATTATGCTCTGTATTGACTTGTGGAGTGCACTCCAGGGACACCACACATTCACACACACACACACACGCACACACGCACACACACACAGAACACATGCTCACACCAGGGACTGTCCCCACTCACATACCTTATCATCCAGCATGAAAACAGTGTGGTGTGTGTAGCTAAGAGCAGCTATAATATATATTACTTATATATTACTTATATATTTATAACACGATTTGTAAAATGATGATGTATAATTAATGATATTATAATGTTCTGTAAGCTTCAGTCTACGATGGAGACACTTCCTGTCGGGGATCAGTGTAAAGTCAGTGTCACTGATTTTAAATCTGATATTTTAAAGTGAAATAGTTGCTTTAAATGTCGAAGTGTGGCAGTGTGGAATCCTCAGTGGTCTCAGGGGAGGACGAAGACAGACATACATGCACGTCATGAACATGCACACACACACACACACACACACACACACACACACACACACACACACACACACACACACACACACACACACACACAGCAGCCTCCTGTCACATCCTACAGCTCAGCTCATGGTGAGAAGAAAAGAGAAATGTGGAGAAAACAGTGTTTTTAGGCCACGCTAGTTAAGACCTCACTGTCCCAGTTGAGCGGAATATAGAGCTCAGGCTCAGAGATGAAAGCTGTGTGTGTGTGTGTGTGTGTGTGTGTGTGTGTGTGTGTGTGTGTGTGTGTGTGTGTGTGTGTGTGTTCACTCAGCAGTGGGTCTGTCTCTCTGGGACAGATCTCAGTAGGAGCTGGAGCTTCAGTGTGGAATGAATCTCAGTCTGAGGCAGTGAAGCAGGATTTCTGATCAGTGAAAGCGGCGGACCGGTCACTTTAAAACGCTCTTGGCCGCAGGGAATCAAACCCGTGGCTCCGTCCAGTCGCAATATTTACAGGCCACGAGCGTCAGTGTGAAAATGACACTTCAGATGTTTGACTTGATTTGGCCTCGACTGGATGAGTCGACTGTTTTGACCAGTGGAGGTGAAGTTCGGTTCACTTTGGTGGAATCGCTGCGATCAGTGGGCGAGAGAATCAGAGGAAACATTGTGCTCATCCTCAGGTTCATGATTTCAACGAGTGATATGAGTGGAAAAATGTTTTCATGCTCTAACGCTCATCACTGTCCTCAGACTGTCCATCGCTGCTGCTCCTCTTTTCAGCCTCTGTCTCCAACACTTGGTTTTCACTGCTGTCTCTTTAAGACCCCCCCCCCCCCCCCTCCTGATGAAGCCCAGTCTGTTGTGATTGGTCAGCTGCTTTTTATCACATATAGGATGTCCTGGCTGACACGCCCCCTAACAAGTACAAACCGTACCAGAGCCTTTTATTTTCACGGCCTGGACAGAACTTTAAATTCACAGAAAACCAAGAGGAAAGAACGTCGGACGTCTACCAACCAATCAGAGTCAAGTACAGGTAGACTCCGCCCACCTAGGTGATGACAACAGGACGTATGTGAGACAAAACTCTTTAGTCCCTAAATTATAACGTGAAACTAGAACTAACAGATCAGATGAAACAAACACGAAGCTTCAGACTCTGAGAGAAAAGCTCGAGAAGTTTCCTCGTGTCTGAAAAAGTTTGTGTGTTTAACGTTGGAGGTTTGCTGACTGTGCAGTTTCAGTTCAAATACAGATTCCTGTCGGTGATAAAAGCCAATAAAAACAAAGACACAAAGTGAAGCACGTTCTGGCTCAGTCTCAAAGTTGGGATTCACCCTAAAGAAGCAGATTTGTTCAAACGCTGCTGAACATTGTGTGTTTTTGTTTCCAGACACTTTCAGAATCACTCGGTTCGTGTGAATCCTCCTGGTTTGGCCTCTGACTCGGCTCTGCCGTCCAACCAGGGCCATGTTTACTGCCATCAGATTAGACGGCTGCAGCCTTTAGTCTGATGTGCAGCTGAGCACTGGCAAACCAACCCACTGTTTACACTGTGCACAACCACAACAACGTCTGCATCTGCCAAATGGAGTCATCCGGGGTTACTCCACTTGCTAAAGGACACTACGGCAGGGGATGAGGAAAACACAGGCTGCAGTGATTCATCCATCGGTCCCTGTTCCTCGCAGCTTCAGGAGGTGGAGCTGTTCCCAGCATGCACCTGGACAGTTTGACGCTGTCGCCAATCGACCATGTTCACCAGACGTCACGCTCAGAGTGCGAAGCTCAGATTAATAATGAACAGGATAATGTATTTATATATATATATTTATATATTATATATTTATGGTTGGAAAACGGCTCAATGAGGGTTTTAAACTTATATACAGTCGACCCCATTGTCTCTATGTCATGATATATATATATCTATAAATAAAGGTCTGAGCTCTTCCTTCCTGCGCTGTGTACTTACGGTATTTTTTTTTATTTCCAGGAAGAGACACTCAGAGGTGAAGTTACTCTTTTATGCAAACTTTACAAACTCTTCATGTCCCGACCCCGAAGAGAAGAACGCAGACACGTGAATCCCGAGTGAAGCATTAACACAACGCGTCTGAAACCTGTTGGTACAAACAGGTTGTTGGTTTCCTGTCCATCCCTCCGGCTGAATTCAGCCTCAGTCCTCTGCCAGGCTTAATGCAGCCAGATCCATTTATAGTGTCATAGAGTTCAGCCATTGACCCCCCCCCCCCTCTGAGCGGGCCGGAGTCACTGAGTTTACTACAGGCTGACAGACAGAGGCCCCGCGGTGCCGGACACATACACATAAGCTCTTTACTGCCATGCAGGTGAGGAGGTGAAGAGTGAAGGTGAAACGCGATCAGAGCGGTTACGATAGGATTTAAAGCAGGGAACGACGAGGACGCTAATTCAGAGTGAAAGTTTCAGGAACGTCGCTTTCGCTCCATTTCTATGAAATAGAGGATGAATATAAACGTCTCAGCAGGAGAAGGTGTCACAGGAAACTGTTCTTTAACCACATGTCTTCATTATATCATGAGCAGTGTTGAGCTGTGTTCAGACGTGAACTCCAATAAATGTCTGTGAAATAGTGTCTGGACATTTTCTGGAGTTTCTCCTGAGAAGCAGCAGATTGTCAAGGTCAGACTCTCATCACCACAAGCTCTGGAATCTCCTCGTGTTTCCAAGTTGACGTCTTCGTCTTCTACGTGTACGGCTCCTCTTCTTCATCCTGAGATCTTTGTGTTCTTCCAGTTTCACGTGGCTCAGATCTTTGAACAGTTCAACCAGCTCTGGAGTTGGACTCAGACACAGATGTAAACTTGAACTTCTCCCACCAAGCAGCTTCAATCTTACAGTTTACATATTTTACATATTCAGCGTTATTCTTCGTGACGAACGTGTCGTCTCTTGAGAACAAAGTTTATGAATATAAAGCTTCTTTTGATGACAACTTTTAAAAATGTTGTCATATGTATGATTTCACTGAAAGGCAATAAATCATGATATCGATGCATCATCCAGTGATATCGTAGCAATGTATTTTTAATTACCTCCAACTTAATTCATAATTTACAATGATTGATTTTTTTAACTCAGTGTGTGATTGAGAACCTTTTATCAGGAAGTGACATCATGTCTCGCTCAGGAACAGGAAGTGGTTTGGTGGAAGCGCTGGTCAGTAAAAGTAGTGACAGGTGTTAAAAGAGGACAAACGGTGTGACAGGGATAAAGCAGCTGACCTTGTTGCTGGAAGAGGTCAAAGGTCGAGCATAGTTGAGGGGTTAAGTTATCGGCAGGAGCAGAGGTTACACCTAAACATGCATTATGGTAATTTGCTCTGGCTAAGCCTGCATAGCTGGGTCACTGACAAAGCAGGTGTTAAATGGTTAGGATTAAAACCTCCTTAAGAAATCCCCTCCCCACTACTACTACTACTACAACCCCCCCCCCCCCCCCCCACCAATCCCACTTTAACAGAGAAATCCACCTTGAGGAGCTGAGCTGAAGTAAAACCTCAGGAGACCAGGTTGCGTTCAGGCCGTCGGTCTCTGAACTTTCAGAAAAGCAGTGAACCCAGTTTCCTGTTGTTTTCCCACATGGGCTGAAATCACTCACGACTTTAGCCACTTCGTTCTGCTGTCTGAATGTTTGGTACATTTTTTAATAGCGGACAATGCATGATGAAAAGTAGTGAACAACCGATGCTCACTAACCAGGCAGCATCTACCATCATGCATTGCGGCAGAGTTGAGAGCAGCAGGAACAGCAGGAACCGCTCGACCTGTGAACACGAGCACAGAAACACAAACGGAGGCAAACTAGGTTATTTCTAAAGATCCTAATTTAACATGCTTTTTAACAAAACGTATTCTACATAATCCTGCGACAATGACGTCATCACCGGTGCAGAGGAACAACGCTGGTGTCCGAAATCGTTCTTTTTCTTTTTCAGATGAGCTCACTACATAGAAGAGCCTTTATCGTAAAGTAGGTGTTAGTGGATGAGTGGGGGAGTTCGGACACATGTCGGAATCACTCGGATGTTTCCAGACTTTTTTCCGAGGGGGCTGCAGGAGAAACTCTGGAGAACGTCCGGAGCAACAGACATTAGCGTCCTCACATCCAGCCCCTCCCGATGACCACGATGGAAACGAGCAGCAGGACGTGTTTCTGACGTCCTGCTGCTCGTTTCCATCGTGGCCCGGTCAGGAAACTCCAACGTGGCCAGAAGTTGTGTTGCATCAGCTGGAAATCCTTCTGTTCTTTTCTGCGTATCCCTCCACCCGCACCCATCAGCCCCCCCCGCCCCCCCGCCTTCCTCTAGCTCTGCTGGAGTGGGCGGGGCCACCTAACGAGATCACCGCTGGCTAATCAGCAGGGAGGGTTCCCATTGGCCGGGAGCCCACAGGCCAGCCCGTGGCGGGAGGTTGGCATGACAACAACACTGATTGACACTGACAGGTCGTTGCTACACATAATGGGATTACGGAGCGAGGGAGCGAGGGGACGGGTGAAGCGAGGGAAGGCTTCGTGGCAGCAAAGAGAGAGAGAGAGTGTGTGTGTCGCAGTGTGTCGGTTCCACAGCCGCTCTGGGTCGGGGTTACGGTTGGCGACATGTTGGCCACGCTCACATCGGCGCTGAATATGACCACGACCGCCCTGACTGGTTTGAAACATAGTGATATGAAAACACATGGAACAAATCCTGTAATTTGAGTCATGAACATATAAACTCGGGTCCAGGAACAGAGAGGAGGAGGAATTGAAAACGTTACGACCCCACACGCTGTCTGTCCTGATGAGTGAAGGTTGTTGTCAGTGTCTCTATCCTCTTTTCTGTCTCACCGTTGATTTACTGATGGATCAACGTCCCCCCCCCCCCCGTGGTCTCTGGGTAGTGACCTGAGGAACGAGGTCGGGACTCCGAGCAGGTGAAAGGAGTTTTCTCCGTCAGGTGTCGGGGCTCAGTCTTAGAGACGGGAGGAGTTCGGGCATCTGGTCAGGATGTCTCCTGGGTTCCTAACTTTGAGGTTTTACTGGGAATGCTCAACTGGGAAGACAGATCCCACTGCGCCTGAACGCATCGGGATCCACCAGGAAGAGCTGGAAAGTGTGAAGAGGGAGAGGGATGGATGGACAGACAGAGGGATGGATGGATGGACGGATGGATGGATGGATGGATGGAGGGAGGGAGGGAGGGATGGATGGACAGACAGACAGAGGGATGGATGGATGGATGGACGGATGGATGGAGGGAGGGATGGATGGAGGGAGGGATGGACGGACAGATAGACGGATGGATGGATGGACAGACAGAGGGATGGATGGACGGACGGAGGGATGGACAGATGGAGGGATGGATGGATGGATGGACAGACGGACAAATAGACGGATGGATGGACATACGGAGAGATGGAAAGACGGAGGGATGGATGGACGGACGGAGGGATGGACAGACGGACAGATAGACGGATGGATGGATGGATGGATGGATGGATGGATGGATGGATGGATGGATAGATGGACAGATGGACAGATGGATGGATGGACGGACAGATAGACGGATGGATGGATGGACAGACAGAGGGATGGATGGACGGACGGAGGGATGGACGGACGGAGGGATGGACAGACGGACAGATAGACGGATGGATGGATGGATGGATGGATGGATGGATAGATGGACAGATGGACAGATGGACGGATGGATGGATGGACGGACAGATAGACGGATGGATGGATGGACAGACAGAGGGATGGATGGACGGACGGAGGGATGGACAGACGGACAGATAGATGGATGGATGGAGGGAGGGAGGGAGGGATGGATGGACAGATAGACGGATGGATGGATGGATGGATGGATGGATAGATGGACAGATAGATGGATGGATGGATGGATGGACGGACAGATAGACGGATGGATGGATGGACAGACAGAGGGATGGATGGACGGACGGAGGGATGGACAGATGGAGGGATGGATGGATGGATGGACAGACGGACAAATAGACGGATGGATGGACATACGGAGAGATGGAAAGACGGAGGGATGGATGGATGGATGGACAGACGGACAAATAGACGGATGGATGGACATATGGAGAGATGGAAAGACGGAGGGATAGATGGACAGACGGAGGGATGGATGGATGGATGAACAGACGGACAGATAGACGGATGGATGGACGGAGGGATGGACAGATGGACGGAGGGATAGATGGACAGATGGACAGATAGACGGATGGATGGACGGACCGATGGAACCTCCACAGGGATGTGAACAGGAGGCGTCAGAGTGTGAATCTCCTCTGAGGTGAGAGCAAAACAAAGGAAACGTGGTTTAGTTTCATGACTTCAGTCTTTAGCATCGACTCAAAGTCCAGAAAGAGACAGGAGCTAAAACCAAGAGGCTGAAAAGAGGAGCTGCAGCGATGAGCAACAGTCTGAGGACACAGATGTGTTTTCTGAACATTAGAGCATGAAAACACTTCACAGTCATAACACTCATTAAAATCATTCACCTGAATATGAGCAGAATATGTTTCCTTAAATGGTTTAAATGAGAAACACACAAAACTGCATCTGACCCAGGTTTTCCTCCTGCTGAGGTGTACAGGCTGTTTAGGGATGGACACACACACACACACACACACACACACACACACTGAACAGCCAACACAACAGGACTTGTGTTTGACTGTCATGTCAGCGCCTGCAGCTCGGCCATGAATCAGCAGAGAGAGAGAGAGAGGATGTACACACAGAAAGATAAAAACACTTTCACACCAACACTAGTTCGTACATGTCGGTTTTTTAAACCTTTCAGAGAGACGAGTTTGTTTGTTTTCTGTTTCCTGTAAAGTTTGACCTCACAGACAGTGGCTGTGTTACAGATGTTACTTTTACTCGTCTCTTCCAACTCCAACTGAACCATGTTCCAGTTCTGCTTGACTCAAACATCAAATATCAGAAGACTGTAAAAAGGAAATGGGTGAAAAATGGTGAATCCACGCAGGCGTCACGTTTCCATCACAGCCGAGCAGAGCTTGTTTCCTTTCTCTCTGAAACCAAACCGTGGCTCGTGAAATATCACACACGCGTCACATGATCGTCCACGTCCACCGGTCACGTGGTGTAAACAGGAAGTAGATGGTCTCCTCTGCAGTTGGTTGCTTAGTAACAGAAACTCTGTGATGGTGAAGAGTCAGAGCAGGGATTTCTTTTCTCTGAGCGACGACGAGGTGGAACTGTTACTGACAGGAAGTGTTAGCTTTGTGTTCACCGCTGGTCGTCGAGTCATGTGACCGATGAGAACCAATCAGGAGGAGGACGTCTGCCTCATCGTTTACTAAAGTCTCAGTTTCTGTTCAGACTCAAACACAAACCCAGAGTTTTCAAACTAAAACGAGACCAGTTTACACAAGTCTCTGATTCAGAGGCTGGAAAACTCTGGAGTCGTTCTCACCAATAAAGTATATTAGTGTGGACGGAGCTCGGCGTGAATAATTAAACTCTGTCCTCTATAGTTGAGTGTGTGAATGAGCCTGGAGAGATTTACAGAATGAAAAAGAGATGATGGAGTTGATGTAGAAAGATAAGTGTGTGTGTGTGTGTGTGTGTGTGTGTGTGTGTGTGTGTGTGTGTGTGTGTGTGTGAATAGAAAGACAGAGGAGGAAAAAAGAGATGAGCAGAGGAAAGAGGCAAAACGAGCCTCAAACCTAATTACACAGATTAATGTGGCGTGGAGAGCGATGTTACCCAAATGAAGTAAAGAGAGAGAGAGAGAGAGAGACTATCACTCTGTAGGATGCTGAGGGGTGTTAATGGATGACTCTCTCTCTCTACCTTTCAGCCTCTCTCGCTCAGTCTCATCAGACAGGATGTGTCAGCACATTACTTCACCCTCTCTCTCTCTTTTCCCCTCTCTGTCGTTACCTCTCTCGCTCAGTTCAGCTCAATTCACTGAGTTTTACTGGTGAAGCAGCGTCGACAAAGTGAAACCTCACCGGAGAGGAGTTCATCTGTGGGACGCGTTCACAGGGATTTACAGTTTCCTGTACGAATGGTTGTGATTGGCTGGAAGTGAGCGGAGGAGGAAGTGGGATCCAGGAGGTTTTAGATGTTTGAGTTCGGAGGCTCATCAGACAAACCACCTCCGGACAGTGATCGCAGCTCCGCTCGCTCCACCCTGCGTCTCACTCATGTGACGGAAACAGTGACTTTATGAGTCCTCTGTTTCTGCTGCGGCATCTTCCGCCATCACTTTACAACGCACCCGCACGCACCCCGACTGCACGTGTGTATAAAGTGCAACGCTAAATCACTGCAGGAGGTTTTAGAGTAGCATCCTGTCTTTGAGACAATAGATGCAGTCAGGGGACACGGGGAGGAATCCAGAACCAGTTCGGGGCCACATCCCTCGGAGGCTGCATTAAAAGGCCGATTGCGTCACAGCGATGCAACTGGACTGTTCCATTTCGAAGGCTCCTTCAAATGTGGCTGACAGGTGTGTCCTTCCATCACCGAGGAAACGAAGGAGGTTCCGTCCCAGCCCAACCAATCCCAGCATTCATTGCATTGTAACGGTGCAACGAGACGTCCAATGCTTGAGTGTCTCGCTTAAACTCAACTGAACAGATAACGGTACATGTTACAAAAAACAACGGGCGCTAAAACGTTCTTCATCGAGCTCCAACAGAAATCCTGACCAGTCTCCTTTTGGTTGGGCCTTCAGGGTCCATGCAGCCCATGAAGACCTTCATCGTGGGACGGGTAGACCGCGTCTCCACCTTCTCCGGAAGCCATTTTGTGCCAAAGACGCCAGCTGCAGTCAGAGTCTGTGCAGTAGTGAAGCATCAAGGCCCCGCCCATACACGCTCTCCACCAATCCAATACCTCCTTAAACATTAAACTTTAAAAGCTTCAATAATAATTGGTAAAAGTTAAAGTTTATAATAAAAGAGTATAAACGTAGATACTATATTTATATTTAAGTATTTATATTTTACATAGATTTGGTTTTATTCTTTTTAAAATCTGAAGAGTTCATGAAACTTAAGTCTCTGTTTCACTCTCAGTCTCCAACTTTTCATTCTTCGCTTCATTTCCCTGCTATTACCATACTGTGTGTGTGTGTGTGTGTGTGAGTGTGAGTGTGTGTGTGTGTGTGTGTGTGTGTGTGTGTGTGTGTGTGTGTGTGTGTGAGCCCTGAGCGCTCTAAACCATTCGTTGGAGCTAAAGACCGCCACAAAACAAAAGTATGACTCATCACTCACACACACTCACACACACACACACACACACACACACACACACACACACACACACCACACACACTTTAATTCATATGAATAGGGGCTTGTGGGAGGTTCGGGGGGGCACTGACATGCATCAGAGAACAGCCCCTCCTCTAACTCCTCCTTCCTCCCCCATCCCTTTTTTTCTGTCCATGCTTCCATTTTCTCCTCTTCCTCACTCTCCCTCCTCCCCCACCTCCTTCCTCTCCTCCTTCCCCAACTAGTAATCCTCTTTCTTTTCA
>NC_047163.1:1089111-1109111 GCF_009819705.1 Hippoglossus hippoglossus
AGAGACTAGGATGGAGGGAGGAGGAAGTGAAGAGATGTGAGACAGGAGGAGAGAAGGATGTAGGGAGGAGGAGCTGAAGAGTAAGAGACAGGAGGAGAGACAAGGATGGAGGGAGGAGGAAGTGAAGAGATGTGAGACAGGAGGAGAGAGGAGAGAAGGATGGAGGGAGGAGGAGGTGAAGAGTGTGAGGCAGGAGGAGAGAAGGATGGAGGGAGGAGGAGGTGAAGAGTGTGAGGCAGGAGGAGAGAGGAGAGAAGGATGGAGGGAGGAGGAAGTGAGTGAGGCAGGAGGAGAGAGGAGAGAAAGATGGAGGGAGGAGGAGGTGAAGAGTGTGAGGCAGGAGGAGAGAGGAGAGAAGGATGGAGGGAGGAGGAAGTGAAGAGTGTGAGGCAGGAGGAGAGAGGAGAGAAGGATGGAGGGAGGAGGAGGTGAAGAGTAAGAGGAAGGAGGAGAGAAGGATGGAGGGAGGAGGAGGTGAAGAGTGTGAGGCAGGAGGAGAGAGGAGAGAAGGATGGAGGGAGGAGGAGGTGAAGAGTGTGAGGCAGGAGGAGAGAGGAGAGAAGGATGGAGGGAGGAGGAAGTGAGTGAGGCAGGAGGAGAGAGGAGAGAAAGATGGAGGGAGGAGGAGGTGAAGAGTGTGAGGCAGGAGGAGAGAGGAGAGAAGGATGGAGGGAGGAGGAGGTGAAGAGTGTGAGGCAGGAGGAGAGAGGAGAGAAGGATGGAGGGAGGAGGAGGTGAAGAGTGTGAGGCAGGAGGAGAGAGGAGAGAAGGATGGAGGGAGGAGGAGGTGAAGACTCTGACACTAACCTCTATCCTCCATAAGATTCATTTCATTCTCTACAGGTGAATATTTTTTATCTCGATGAAATGACATTAGTGAAAATGAGAATCAGAGTGTGAACAGAAGAGTTTGACTCTGGTTCAACTTCAGTGAACTCGGACGAGAACGAACAAAACTGAACAAATAACACAAATCAGTTATTGTGTCAAATACACTTTCATCTGTTTACACGTGTGTTATAAACCATTTATTACACGTTAGTAGCTGCTGTTTATTAGTGTTAACAATGAGGTGAAAGTCCAGATTTAACAGGTTTAAAATGAATTAATGACAGTGGGACATTTTTTAAATGATCAGTAAAACTGTATTTCAATGTGAGTTCATGAAGGTGGAGCCGGATTTAATAAATTAATGTCAAGTGATAAATGTAAAGTGATAATAGGTTTTCATCATAATGTGTGAACTCCCAACATTCTCCTCATGAAACCACTTTTAAATTCACTAGATCCAGAGTTTTATTTGGATCTGAATCAAATTTAACACAAATATGTGAAATGAATCTCACAATGTACGAGAAGTGAAAGTGAAGTCCTGGTGTGTGGTTCTTCTTCAGGTCGTCTCCTCCACTAAAGTTCATGGTGGTCGTTTCAGTTGTTTCTGCGTAAACAAACAAATAAACAAACACTCTCCGGAGGTAAGTTACTTCACTAAGTAAAGTACCTGAGTAATTGTACTTAGTTACATTCCTCCACTGGTACATGCCAGCTTTACATTTTAAGAGAATAAACCTGATTTGAATCGTGATTCAGACGTCGGCTACAGAAGATACGACTTCTCAGCTCCGACGGAGAAGTGACGAACGATTTGAATTTCAGCTGCTGCGTCAGATGTTCAGATTCTCTGAGTTGGTTCAGCAGGTAGATCAGCGTCTCTGGATGTGAGACAGGAAACTGAAAGAAGAGGAGATGAGAGGATAACAGGAACGACAAAGATGGAAAGATACAAACAAGATGAGTGGAGGAGAGTTTAAAGAGAGGACACGACAAGAGAGGAATGAAGAGGAGCGAAGGATGGTTGGTGGATTTAAAGGAAAGAGAGGAGAGGAAAAGATGTAAAGGACAAAGAGGGAGGAAGAGACATGAGGAGAAAGAAAAGTAAAAGGAGGAGAAGAGAGGAAGGTGGACGAGAGAGAGGTGGATGGAGGTGAATAGGGAAACTAAAGGGGAAGAGAGAGGAGGAGGAGGAAGAAAGATGAAGAGAGGAAGGTGGACTAATGAAAGGAGGATGGAGGTGAATAGGGAAACTAAAGGGGAAGAGAGGAGGAAGAAGGAAGATGAAGAGAGGATGGAGGTGAATAGGGAAACTAAAGGGGAAGAGAGGAGGAGGAAGATGAAGAGAGGAAGGTGGACGAGTGAGAGGTGGATGGAGGTGAAGAGGGAAACTAAAGAGGAAGAGAGAGGAGGAGGAAGGAAGATGAAGAGAGGAAGGTGGACGAGTGAGAGGAGGATGGAGGTGAATAGGGAAACTAAAGGGGAAGAGAGGAGGAAGAAGGACGATGAAGAGAGGAAGGTGGACTAATGAGAGGAGGATGGAGGTGAAGAGGGAAACTAAAGGGGAAGAGAGGAGGAGGAAGGAAGAATTAGAGCTGAGGGAGAGAAAAGAAAGGACAGAATATGGGAAGGAAGAGACAAAAGGAAACGAAGGTGATGTGAGATGTGTGAAACGAGGGAAAGAGGAGGGAGGTTGTCAAAGGAAGAATGAAATGAGACAAAGATGGAGGAGAGGAGGAGGAGAAGGTGAGACAGCTGTCAGTCAGACGAGAGGTGATGGGGGAGGGAGGAGGAGGAGGAGGAGTGTCGGCCACGTGCTCGCCAGCTAAACCGCGAAAAATCGCAGGAGCAGACGGCGGCAAACATGGCGTCTGTCAGAGGAAGAAGAGGAAATTCTTCTGTTGCACAGTAACAATCTGCCAGCCAGTCGCCACGGCAACGTCAAATAACGCCATCTTTACTTTACTGGCACTGATGGATGATGTCATCTACAGGCGACAGTACTTATCTTTTAAAAACCGACAATTATTTAAATCTAATAACTGTTTGTGGAGAAGTCGCCTCTAGTTCAAATATAAAATATGAATAAATATTATAAAATACTGATGTTTTATCTCAATGCTATAATTTATCAGTGTATCATCGCCATGGATTTTATATATATATATATATATATATATGTGTGTGTGTGTGTGTGTGTGTGTGTGTGTGTGTGTAGCTAAGTCTCAAAAGATTAAAACGAGTTTCATTATGTTTTAAAAAAATTTTTATTACTCCTGAGGCTGAAGCCTTTGTTGATTGGTGATGACGTCATCAGTTGATTGAATTTTGTCGCTCTGACTTTGTGATTTTTAAATCATCATAAACACTGGAGCTGGTGTTTGAGTGATTTGAAGACGTCACTATTATGAACCTTTCACAGATGTAACTGTGTCGATATGAAAACACGTTTTACATATTAAACGATGCAGAGAACATGTGAATTTATGTTTATAATGAACGTAATAAAAATTATGTTTATTTTCCTAATTCAAGTTAAGTTAAGATACAGCGAATCTGTAAAATATCAAACCTCAGTTTCATTTATTTTGAGTTTGACATCTTACGAATTACTCACATTATTTTAAATGTATTTATCAGAAAACAGAATTTTTTACTCCAAAAAAACATGTCAGTCAGGAGCTGGTCACTCTGGGAGAAATGATTACTTCAAAATAATAATAATCAATATATTACTGCAGACTGAAAATAACAGTTTGTTGCCGCCTGACGGTGGATCCGTCTTTATCCTGGTTGAAGAATCATCGGCTGAGTCTTTCCATGTTTTCACCCTCGTGCACACACACGTCTCCCATCAGACGTGCACAGCTCAGACGTGCACAGCTCAGACGTGCACAGTTCAGACGTGCACAGCTCAGACGTGCACAGTTCAGACGTGCACAGTTCAGACGTGCACAGCAGATTATTTGACCAGAAAACCAAATATGAAAAAAGAGGAAAAACCTCTGCTGGAAAGACTTAGAAGAAGATAACATCAAATCTGTATTAAGCTACACAGACAGATAACGTGGCCATGGATAAAATATTTAGCTGGCTTTCCAAATCAGCCTTTTCCCCATCGCTCTGTGTGTGTGTGTGTGTGTGTGTGTGTGTGTGTGCGCGCCCCCCCACCCACCCCCCCCACCAAATCCTAACTGGCATGCCTGTTCGCTGTGGAAAACAGGGTCAGGCTGCAGAAAAAAAGAGAAAGAGCGAGCGAGCACATGATGGGCAGATAAAGGCTCGTCTGTGTCTGAGGGAGAAGAGAGCGAGGAGGATGAGAGGAGGAGGAGGAGGAGGAGGAGGAGGAGGAGGAGGGCAGCGCGATGAAGGGGCCTCTCTGTTGAAGGAGGGATCTGCGGCTCTATAGAAAACTCCCATGGCCGACAGAAACAAGGCATTTAGTCTGTGAGTCGGCCTCTGTCACACCATAATAGGCTCTCATAATGATGCCACTATGGACAGAGAGGAGAGACAGAATGTCCCTTTAAACCAGGGGCTGCTTGCGAGCTGCTGGTTGAGTTTCTCCACTGAAGAGAATTCAAATATGTGTAAAAGCTGAACGTCACTCAGCTCACACCTCCACCATCAGTCCCTGAAATTCAATCAACACACTCTTTGATAGCAGTCCTCTAAACCTGCCTGATTTATGTCTCCGAGATCTATGAATCATTCTCTGAGATATTAAGTAAAATGTTGAAAAACGTCCTAATGTTAAAGAATGTGATAAAAACCTTCCTGGATCCGCACCAATCTTTAAGTTGCGTCCTTCCTCCAGGTGTTATGGAACTGCTTCCTGTAGTTGTCGTGTAATCTTGCTCACAAACAAACTACAGTTTCATTCTGTAGAGTTCGGAAAATCCCGACAGATTTGGATTTGGATCTGCAGCAGCATGACAGAAAACGTGGTTTGGATGAAGGGTTCAGATCTCATGGTCCCACCAGGTGTGAATGAAGGGTTCAGATCTCATGGTCCCACCAGGTGTGAATGAAGGGTTCAGATCTCATGGTCCCACCAGGTGTGAATGAAGGGTTCAGATCTCATGGTCCCACCAGGTGTGAATGAAGGGTTCAGATCTCATGGTCCCACCAGGTGTGAATGAGATCCTGTGACCGCAGGTGAGGGTCTCTGGGTTCTGTCAGGTTGCTCAGGTGTGAACCCTGAAGCTGCTGAAGGTTCAGGTGTTAACTGTTCAGAGGTCAGGTGGATTTTCAGAGACAGAAAACCAGGATTTGGTTCATTTCAGTTTAAAACTCTACACGTGTTTACAGTTTGTTTTCTCCGATCTGAAGATTCGACCAGAGAATTAAGGAACGTGAACAGTTTGGATGTTTGAAAGATGAGTCGTCAAAATTCATATTATGATTTTTAAAAAGGAAAGTACTGCTGCTGTTTGTTATTGATTCAGAAACGTGACTCATCACGTTTGACTTTTTATGATCAACATATTTCAAAGTTAAACATCGATGATGAAAATCAATAATTTAATTAAACTTTACCAGCGGTGCAAAGCTCCCGTCGCTCTGCAGGTACGAGGGGACGGAGTTTGGACGTGGAGGGACAGCGATGGGTCAAACTCAGTGTCTTTCAGTGTGGAGACAAACTGGACGTTTCTGTAACTGAGACGTCTTCAAGCTCTCAGAGATCAGTGGCTTGTTTCCTCCAGGACAGAAACTCTGTCAGGCTGTCGGAGAGAAACTCTTTTTACTTTCACACTTTGTTTGTTCTTCAGCATCTCGGTGAAGGAAGTCTCAGGGCTCTGATTCCGTCTGGACGAGACGAAATCATCTCGACCTCTGACACTTGTTGCATTCTGGAGTTCATTCTCCTTCTCTACAGAGGAGAGGAGGAAACAATCAGCCACAGAAACATCTTCCACCTTCAAACCAAACAATCATCCATTTAAAACTTCACTGACGTCTCTTAATTCGTTTAAAACCAGAACCTCAGCCGCTCAGGTTCTGCTGCTTGTTCAGGACACGTTTCCACGTTCGGTCCAACAGCTCCTCTCTCATTTCTCTGGAAGCAAAGCAAAGGACAGTTTGTTATAGTTTGATCAAATGTATCTTTTCAGTCATTGATTCTTGATCGTTTCAGTAGATAACAGCTTCTTTGCTGCGGCTCAGTTGCTGCAGGTCACTTTTACAGTTTCTCACAGATAAACCAGCATCTCCTTTACTTCCATGTTCTGCCTCTGAGCTTTAATTTCACTGACAAACCTGCTGACGACTGTAACTATCAGAAGAAAGTGTGGATCCATGTGCTGTTTTGATATTTTCTCATTTTTAATGCGTTTAAGGCAACGACCACATCCACACTTTTTAGTTTTAAACCTTGTCACTGTTGCTATGGCTACATCTGGCAGAGTTTTCCAGACTCATCTAAACGCTGCTGGTCTCGTTTTAGTTTGAAAACTCTGGGGTTTGTGTTTTAGTTCGGACGAACAGAGACTAAAGGAATCGCTGCTCTTACTTTTCACCATCACTCTTCCTCCAGGAGACAATCTACTTCCTGTTTACACCGTGAGCAGTGTGTGTGAATGGTTGTGTGTCTTCAGGTGTGTTAGTGTGGACGGACTGTTTCTGATTCACAGCTCGCTCGTCTGGACAGTGGATCTGCAGGTTGTATAATGACTTTGCCGCCTGAAGGTTCATTAGAAACAGATGAAGACGATTCATCAGTGTTGGCGTCGGGAGCTTCAGGTGTTTGTTGGTGGAGATAAATGTCGACTCAGACACATCAGCAGGGACGGAGCTGACGAGTTCACAGTCTGATGAGTTCTTCCAGCTCTGAAGGTGTGTGTGTGTGTGTGTGTGTGTGTGTGTGTGTGTGTGTGTGTGTGTGTGTGTGTGTGTGTGTGTGTGTGTGTGAGTCCTTCCTTCACATGTCGACCTGTGGGAGAGCTTTGCGTGCAGCCTCTCCTCATCCCTCTGATGGATTTAACAGGCTTAAATCAAGTGTCATGTAATTTGAAACTTTATTGCTCCCTGCAGGGAAATCCTCTTTCCACTTGACCCCTCTGCTCCCAGAGGTCAAAGGTCACAGGTGAAGGTCTGCAGGTTGGCTGCCGAGCAGGATTCCAACCTGCAGCTTGAGGGTTTGGCTCAGGGACACGTCAGCAGGGAGGGGTTCTGTACCGTTACATAATCCTGCAGCTCTGCCAGTGCGTTAAAGACACATAATCTGTGGTTTAAATTAAACAAAGGGGACGCTGCTGTGGCCGTTAATATCCAAACTTATTTTTAAACCAATCAATCTTCATTCAGTCCGAGCAGGAAAGTGTCCGTGTCTCCGTGAGAAGCTGGAAGTGAGTTTAGTTTGATCAGGTTTGGTTTCGAGCTGAAAGTTTCTTCCTCTCGGAAAAGCCAAAGGATCTCCACCGTCGTAGGATTCATCATCAGGGAACCACGAATATTTGTTTTTGTATCTTTATGTTAATCCAGCGACTGGATATTAAGATATTAACTGCATACGTGAAATTTTGAGGTTTTAAATAGTTTATGTCAAAATGTGAGATTTGAGATCCACAGAGAAACTGTCACACATGTTCACTGGAGACGCTTCAGGGAAAGAGATCTGGGATCTTCATGTTTACTCTTTAATCCAAGAGAGTTTCAGGTCAAGTTCATGATTCATCAGTTTTTTCTTCTAGTTGTTATTTGTTCATATAGTTGTGTAAACTTACAAAATCTGGGACGATCTGGATTTTATTTTATTCTCAGACGTGGTTGTAACAGAGGAATCTTCCTGCTTCCATCAGGAACGGTCCCTCGTGTGACCCAGCACACGTCTCACTCACCGTTTGTCTTATTGTTGAAGGAACTGATTTGAGATGAAACGGATCCTAACAGCGATGCACATGAATTCCTTTCAGGAGCAGAGCCGGCTCCACCACCCGCTCCTGATGCAAAACCACCACAGCTCAGATCACTAAGGAATTCTATTTAGAAAAAGTGGGTCTGTGTAGTAATGAGGGCACAACGGAAAATTAAAAACACGGAGCACAAAGTGCTGCAAAGACGAAAAACAGGACAATTCAAACAACTTATAACTCCATGAAAAGAAGATTCTGATTCACTGGGTTTTCTGAACATGTTTCAGGTCACTTCCCTGATGAATAATTCATCATTAAGTTTATGAAATGTTCATTTAAATCTCCACAACTCGACTGTAAATAAAGATGGACGACATGACGGCTCCAAAAGTGAAGGCAAAGGGTCTTGATCGCCCCCTGGTGACCTTCTGGGTCAGTTGACGAGCTCCCGAGCCACTAGAAGAATCTGGATGTGTGTTATATATCAGGTGGTTATAACCGAGTGAGAGACAGAGGGTGGATCTCGGACAGCGACAGAGATAGAGCGTCGTCCTGTGGGGTGAATCCAGTTTAAATTGGCTGCTCTCCGAGCTCTGGATTAGACCTGGGCTTAATACCTTTACACTAAAAGGCCTGTCCGTTCCCTCCGAGGGCAATCTGCTGCAGGAACACACCCGCCTCTAATCCACAGCAACAACAACAACAACAACAGTTTATCTGGCTGAAGCTCAGCGAGGCAGATCACACCGCGGCTCATCCTCATCAAGTCGGCGTTTACACGTTTCTAAATGGGCCCTGAAAAGAGGGAGGAACGATGGGAAACGTAGAAATGATTCAACCCCAGCTGTTCTGTTTACAGCAGCCATCTTTGTTTGGGACAAAGACGAAGCAGCTTTAAAGTTCTGTCTTATGTTTCTCACCGTCTCCTTATTAAAGGAAGCGTCTGGTGTCAAGAAGAGATACAATCAAAAACCTTTCTGGTTTCTAGACAAATATAAAAATGAAAATCTGTAACTGAACCTGAATAACTTCTGGGCGATGGTAACAAGTCTTTTTTTATGATTTTATGATTGATGAGTGTGCGAACTATGATTCATTTTACAAATCTTCAGTTATGTATTTTTCAAAATGTCTCAACACAGAGAAAGTAAAACAAACTCAGACTCATCTACAAACTGAGATTTGAAGAATAAGGATCCGATATGACGATAATAGAGTCATAATCTAATTAGAATAAAGTCATTCATTAAAATCTATACTGTGGCTGAAGTAAAACTCTGGAGAATCGAAGCCATCAGGTCTGATCTGACTGTTTCTGCTCGATATCTCCGTCAGTAAAGTGAGTCTGTTTCCCTCCTGATGATAAAATCAGCTACAGCATCACCAGAATCTCTGTGAACTCACAAACCCTCGTTTATCATTTCTAATGAATCTGAACGTCCGAGATTCAACACGAGCTTCAGGTGGAAAACATTCCCCCGGTCGCTGTGAACAGTTTGAGGTAGAAAGCAGCTGCAGAGGAGGTGAGATGTTGAGACGGAGAATCATCGGTGCAGAACACGTTGGGAGAGATTTCATGACACAGACAGCTGCTGCGTGTGAGCTTCAATTCTCCCAATGAAGCTGCAGCAGGTGGAGAATCTGCAGCAGGTGGAGAAGCTGCAGCAGGTGGAGAATCTGCAGCAGGTGGAGAATCTGCAGCAGGTGGAGAAGCTGCAGCAGGTGGAGAATCTGCAGCAGGTGGAGAATCTGCAGCAGGTGGAGAAGCTGCAGCAGGTGGAGAAGCTGCAGCAGGTGGAGAATCTGCAGCAGGTGGAGAATCTGCAGCAGGTGGAGAAGCTGCAGCAGGTGGAGAATCTGCAGCAGGTGGAGAATCTGCAGCAGGTGGAGAATCTGCAGCAGGTGGAGAAGCTGCAGCAGGTGGAGAAGCTGCAGCAGGTGGAGAATCTGCAGCAGGTGGAGAATCTGCAGCAGGTGGAGAATCTGCAGCAGGTGGAGAAGCTGCAGCAGGTGGAGAATCTGCAGCAGGTGGAGAATCTGCAGCAGGTGGAGAATCTGCAGCAGGTGGAGAATCTGCAGCAGGTGGAGAATCTGCAGCAGGTGGAGAAGCTGCAGCAGGTGGAGAAGCTGCAGCAGGTGGAGAATCTGCAGCAGGTGGAGAATCTGCAGCAGGTGGAGAAGCTGCAGCAGGTGGAGAATCTGCAGCAGGTGGAGAAGCTGCAGCAGGTGGAGAATCTGCAGCAGGTGGAGAAGCTGCAGCAGGTGGAGAAGCTGCAGCAGGTGGAGAATCTGCAGCAGGTGGAGAAGCTCCACCGACGACCACCACGTCAGGAGCTGCTTCCTGTGGATGATCAGCCTCTGTCCGGCTGCACCACTTCTCCAAAACCCTCTCTGAGATATTCTGTTTGGCCTCGAGCTGACAAACTATTTATTAGATTTTTATCACAATCTTTTATTTTGCAGCTGTAAAAGAAAAGGAGAGTTTTCAGCATCAATAAACTCAATTTATCCCAAACAGAGAAAATGTTTTTGATTCAGCAGCAGCAGCTCCTCGGTGATAGATGTGATATCTTCTGCTGCTCTGAGGTCACATCTCTGTCTTCAGCCGTTAAATTGAAACGACCAAATGTGAGTTGACCTCCGCAGCAGAGTCAGGACGCTCGTTCTCATTTTACTCCATAAAGATGGAGGAATCAGATGGGCGAGGATTAAACCAAAGACAAAACGGATGATGTGAAAGTAATCTGCGACGGCATTAAAATATCATCAAGCTGCAAAGCATGTTGTTGTATATTCACGTAGAGATCGTTTCCAGAAGTCTCAGCTTCTGTCCGTCCAGAATGAAAGTTAAATACTTTGTGTTTCGTGAGCTCGGACTTTGTGGATCCCCGTGCAGATCAGGTGCAGACGTCACAGAAAGGTTTTCTCTCTGAGAGTCTGAAGCTTCGTGTTTGTTCCATAGTTTCATTTGGAACGAAGTGGCTGCATCCAACAAGTTCCTGAAACTCTGGAACAGCGACTGAACCCAGAAACACTTCGCCACACTTCAATAATCCAGATTTTCATCAAGTTTAGACACGTTGAGTGTTTTTGGTCACATCGGTTTTCTGTCCAGCAGCAGAACCGAGTCTCTCAGTGAGTGATTCAGGGATTTCGTCACGTTTAGTGAATCCTGCAGGTTCAGTTTCTCATTTCTCTCCTCAGATGGCGTCTGTGGTGAAAACTCTCTGGTCACAGGATCGCAGATTATCGGCCGATCCACTTTTAGACCATGCAAACGAATGAGACTCACTCTTGTCTTGGAACGGACACGGTTTCCACTCCACTTACCCACCGTGCGCGAGGTCACAGGTTCAATTCCCACAGCTTTGTGAGTGTGAAGTGTGAGCGTAGTTTTCCTGCAGGCCTGATTCCACTGAACATGGCTGATGTTTTTTTTATCACAAAATGCTGCAGGCGCTCGGTGTTCACGGCTCAATATTTCAAAAAGTGTAACTCCATATTTCACCTGAAATGTCACCGGCAGTGGTATTTCCACACGTTTAAACTTTTTCTGGGTCATTATCACTGATGCATGTAAAGTTTAATCTCAGGCTCCAGGAGAATCAAATCATCCAGTGCCCTTTAAATATAGATTTTAAAGATTTTTAAAATCTTTCTGCCAAATTGTTCTGATTAGAGTAAATTTAATTAAAGCAACATGAAACAAAGGAAGCTCTCATAGAGACGTGAGTGACACCAGGTCGTTATCACATCATGTATCTATTTAAAAACCTCTGGAGACACATTGAGGTGGGACCCTCATTTCCAATGGTGCTGAGCTACAACAACACAAAAATACAGTGAATACAACAAGTTAAAATTCAAATAGCAATAAAATAATACGAGTTATACCAATTAATAATTAATTAATACGACTGCAAATCTCTTTTGCATGAAACCTGTCCAGGTCTGATCAGTCTGTCTGCAGACCTGCGGCGAGGAACCTGCGCTGCGTGGTCCTGCTGCAGCTGAAGGTGTGAAGAGGACGGCGATTATCACAGTGTGAAGTGGGAACCAGTCCACTCGGCCTCCTCCCCATTGACCGGCCCATTAGAACTCCATTAACAGGCTTCCTGTGGGATTAGGTTGTCACCACACAGAGAGAAAACACTGCAGCTGGAGAGACGGACTCTCACCTGTTTAACTCTGAGGTGATAGACTCCCGTCTTAAACCGACGCCTGCACGTTATTATACTAATCTGCTGAAACTAAACTATTGTTATATAAACTAAGTGGTGTCCACTGTGTTGTAGAAGGAACTAAATGGAGTTTTTTATATCCAGGAAGGTTGGTGGGCTCGTAAAGACATTTTCATTGTGTGTCCCTCGTGATGTCTTTACTTTACAGCCGCACTAATGCGGTGTCACTTTTAAACCAAGAACATTATCCAAGCATCCGAGTCGTGTGATAAAGTCACTGCTGCTCGTTGAGGCCGATCCGAGGCCACTGATAAGACTGAAAGCAAAAGGGCGCCTGCGTCATCGCCTCCTTTTCTGTCCATCAGATCCTTTATTGATCCCAAAGGGGAAACTTGAACCCTGACGCAGGCGACATCCACACTACAGGGTTCATTTTGTGAAAACCGTGTTCCTGGGTTGTTAGTTGCAGCTGTTAGCAAAGACAACAGGGTCAGTGACACTTTAACTGATTCTCCATGTTGTGTTCTACACTGAAGGAGGTCATGTGACCGGAGCCTGACGAATCAGAGAAGGCTACGACGTGACCTGGAGGTTGTGAGTCAACGTCATCGATTCGAAACATCTCAGTTTCTAAAGAGACTAAAACGCAGACCGGGAGTTTTCAAACTAACGGTTCTAGCAGCGTTTCCAAACTTCTCTGTTTTAGCGTCTTTTAAAGTCTGTGAAGCGACAGCCGTAACCGTAGCAACGACTAACACATATCAGCCTTCACCTTCAACCTGAACTTCTCCAGAGAAATGAGGACTGGTGGATTATTCACCACGAGCGAATCCTGTTGGAAGTTAAATGAAGTAGAGTCGCGGTCGGTTTGCAGATACATTTCTTCATTAATTGATTAAAAGTTCAGTTTTGTTGTTGTGAATTAGCAGATAATTATAATTTGTAGGAGACAGAGTTGAATATTCCAGCTGGTGGTTGTGGTTGTGGTTCATTATCAGCTGTCGAGAAAATAGACTATTGTTTCCCAGTCTGGTCGTATGAGGAAGAATTTCTGTGCTGCTGCGGGGGGGGAACGTGGGTCAACCGCCAAACGCTGGCGTTCAAACATTTGGAATTTATCAGTTTAAACAGCACAGAAAGGAGCAGCTGTTCAAATAGGCACCAGGAGAGGATTCGACAGCGTGTTGAGTGGAAACTGGTTGAATCCTGCACATTGTGTGAAAACCCACGAGGCTCAGTGTGTAAACCTCTTCTTCAACATCAGCTCCACTGCAGCAACGCTTCCTTCTGCACCAGGAAGGAACAGAAAGGAACGGATGCATCTTTCCACATTCCTCTCAGAGATGTGTGGACTCCAATCAGCTGAGTCGGTTCACAGGGTTCAAGTCCAGAATTCCTTCGACTTCCTCAACCTTCACACGTGTGATTCAGGGAAATCCCCAAAAGATCCTCAACAGTTTCAAACTGAGCTGCGATAAAACATCACGAGGATCAAGATGAGAAGGAGAATTCGTTAGGATTTAGGATTCAGCTGCAACATGACACTTCACCACTAGATGTCACTACATTCTACACACTGAACCATTGCAACTCATCGCTGTTGCTACGGTAACGCCTGGTGTTCTGTGACTAAGCAACCCCCTCCAGAGGAGACGATCTACTTCCTGATACAGCACATGACCAGTGTACGTGAACGGTTTATTGTGAAGAGGACAAACAGAACTCCTTCCCACTGTCTGATGCACTGTACTGTATATTATAAATTCAAACAGGTCATTATACTATGAATCCCATCCTTACATTTGAATGACTTTTCAAATTTCCAATAAAATTTCATGACCCTATTCGTTATTGGGGTTAAATGTTGCTGCTGCAATGAATTGTGGGACAGAAACACCTGGTTTCCTTTGGCAGAGGACGGTCCAGTGTTTGCTCTGAGATGAGAAAGGAGGCATCGAGGCTCATTTAGGGAATCGAACCGACGCTGTCGACACGAGTGGTGCATTCACACCCAACACGACTAGCGAGCCTTTGCCCATTGGATGCAAATACGCGTCGCGGGTGTTTAACCTCATCACCACGTCGAAACTGTTATTCAGTGTTTGCTCTTTGTTTGAAAGGGACAGAAAGACAGGATGAGAGAGAAAGACAAGAGACTGGAGACACAGCTGGAGGGACACATATGGAAAGATAGACAGATGAAAAAATGCAAAAGTGAAGGCAACAGGAAAGAGAAGGATGATAAGAGACAAAGAGCCGGAGGAAATGATCAACAGAGACGGAAGGAAAGACAGAGAGCGAGAGATCGAACAACTTAATGAAAGATAATGAGGGAAAGAAAAGAAAGAATGAGGCGAGGAGACAGGTGGTCGCAGAGTAAACGAGACGGATAGAGAAACCGAGAAAAACAGACGAGAGGAAAAGTGACGACGACAGAAAAGAGGAAGAGAACGAAAGAGAAACAGATGAAACAGGGGAGACAGACGAGAGGAAAAACCAGACAGTGACACAGACAGACGGACGGACAGAGCTGAGGAAAGACGTAACAGAGAGACGATTTGCAATCAGCTCATGTCTGCACCACTCCTCCTCCTCCTCCTCCTCCTCCTCCTCTTCCTCCCATCCTGCACCCCCCGCTCCCCCTCTTCTTCTTCCTCCCACCCCTCCCACCATTTTGTCGTCCTCCTCTGTCTGATGCTGTTCCAACACCTCGGGGCTTCAGCCTCACATCCACCATCCTCTGCCGCTGCCGCTCCATCGCCCGCCAAAACAAAGAAAAGCTCCAAAATAAAGAGAAAGTGAAACAAAGACGACGGCGTTGGAGCTCAGCTGCTGTGAGGCGGCACGACATCACATGATCTTATCTGGTTACAGCTGTTTTATTCCTCATTACCACTGGATGTGTACGATACCTTAAACCCGCAGTGACTCCCCCTTCTGGCAGTGAGAGTAATTACACAAAAGTGTTAGTGTCGCTGTCGATCGCTTACTTTTCTCTGACAAATCCTCTGAACGCAGACTTTCTCTTTTATCAGCAGCTTTGTGTTTTCTTAGGTTTTCTGCCTCGCTCCCGCTGACTGTAGCCCACGTCTCTGTCGCTATGGTAACCCCCCCCCCCCCCCCCCCCCCTCAGCTCTGGCAAAGCGATCACTGCTGGTTGACGTAAAAGGCATCGCTCCACGTGGACGTGTGCACAAGTGACATCAGATTTCAAACTCCGGTACAAAGAGAGCCTCGGCCTCAATCAACACTGTGTAAAGTCGATTGAACGTAGTCTCTCCAGCTTCGAGACTACGTTACCCATCAGCCCCAGCGCTTATTGTGTACAACTGTAGGCTCATGAATTTAAAGTCAGAGCTGGAACAGATCTAGTTTGCGATGCATCTTATCGAGTTCAACAGTGTTTCCAGAAGTAAAAATTCATTCGTTTTCAGAATAGAGACTTTGAAAAGGGTTAGGGTTAGGGTTAGGGTTAGGCTAACCCTAACCCTAACCCTAACCCAGCCATAATATTTTAACCCTCCAAGGTAGAATCACCACAAGCTACTAGATTGTTAAACAGGGTTTTAATCTCCTGTAGAAGCTACAAGTCCGTAAGATATCAACTGTGTTTTCAGAAAAAAACATTTTTATTGTCGATGGAGAAGAACCACATTACCCACAGTATTAATATGAACCAGAGGAGAAATGATTTCCCTCCTTCAGTGGTTGAATTATTGATGAACAGAACGTTAGAACCAGAGATCCGTGATCTCTGTTCAAATTCCGCCGCTAATGCGACTCTGAGCAAACAATGAAAGCTGTTGTTGCTGCAAACATTGACTTGTGAGTTGAACCAAATATTCTGGACTCTGGAAGATAAATGAAACAATTACTGCAGAACAAGAAACACACGTGCACGGTTTCCTGCGCCGTGGCCACAAATGTTCTGTGTTTCCTGCTGATTAACACTCTGACTCCGTGTGATGGTGAAAGTCTGCAGCTGATTCTCCGTGTTACGTGGAGTTTTCTATCTTTAGGCTACGAGACGAAGGCAGAATAAATGAGCTGTGTGCGTCAGAGCTAACAGGCTACCAGCGGTTTGAGGCTCCGAGTAGTAAACAGTAGTTAGTGCCGAGGCGGGAGGGGCGTGCACGTGGCCAGGAGGCAGCAGCACTTAGTGAACCTGTCGGGTCGGGTCCACCTGCAGGAGATTTTGCCTCATTGAAGGTGCATTTAAACCTGGTGAGGTCAACCAGTTCACCATACTGGAGTGAGATCATCTGCAGCATGTGATGTTATGTGCTTACACCTCGTCCTCTCTCTCTCTGTCAGACTGTGACGCCCTCCCTCGCTCGCCCTCCCATCCCCACCTGAGTGCCTCCTTCATGTCTGACTCACTCTCTCACCTCCTCCCCAGAGAGCGAGTTTTCACCAAACGTCTGGACGCTGTGTGTGTGAGTGTGTGTGTGTGTGTGTGTGTGTGTGTGTGTGTGTGTGTGTGTGTGTGTGTGACTCACAGATTCATTGATCTGCTGATTCATTCAGTGAATTCTCCAGAGGTGCCACATCCGCAGCAGTGTGTGTGTGTGTGTGTGTGTGTGTTTCTGTGAATGAGGACAGAGTGCACGTGCAGACTCACAACCAGAGACCTCGGCCAAAACACCCGTCTGTTCAGAGGAGATAGGAGGAGCGGTCATATCTGCGTGAATATGATTTTTCACATGGAGATGGGATCATTGTTTACAGAGTAACAGTAACAGCCGTCTCACAATATCCAGGAAAACGTTCCTGGAGGAAAATGTGATGAAGCTCGATTCTCTGTGGACGTGGAGTCCGTCAGTGTGGGGGGGGGGAATCGGTTCAGGACAAACAAACAAACAAACACACAAACAAACAAACACACATCCAAACAAACAACAGACGCAAGTGAAAACATAACAAACTGTTTACTGACAGTAGATCTGATTCCACCGAGCTCACACACACACACAGACACACACACACACACACACACACACACACACACACACAGACACACACACACACACACACACAGACACACAGACACACAGACACACACACACACACACACAGTCCTGCTGTCACAAGTACCAAATGTGAATTAATCCGAAATAGTCCACAACAAAAGCTTTATCTGCTCCTGTTTGTTTTATAAAAACAGGAAACTACTGACCACACAGATTAGAATAGAACAGAATAATAGCAGCTGTATCCGTTACTATTTGAAGAGAAACTTTGAGTGTCGGTCGAGACATGTCTTTGTGTGTGACGAAATGATTAGCAGCAGTGTGGACGTGGACTCATCGTGGTTTCACGTCCTCTCTGGCTCCAGAGGATCTGTTCTGACAGGAAGCTGCTCAACTCCTGCACCAAAACTCTGGCAGATTGGAACTCGTTTTTACAATTATTGTGTCTATGGTGTTGCTTCAGTCTATTAACCATCTGCTCCTCTTCCTCTCTCTTCCTCACCCCTGTCACCTCTTCCCCTCTCCGTCTCTGCAGGAGTTTGGAGGACTAGTAGGATGCTGAGTATCTTTCCTCCTCGCCACTGCTCTCCACCCAGCTCTCCATGACCTGAGAGCGCCACCACAGCGGGAGGAACGAAACACCAGAGAGAGAGAGAGAGAGAAAGAGGAAGAGGAGGGTAGAAGGTCAAGGAAGGAAAGAAGGAAGGAAGACACTTTTTTAGTTGTTATTGTTTGTTTTCGCTTTCTGAAATGGCGGCGACGGAGGCCAGCGCTGCACCAGTGGTCCAGGAGGACGGGAAAACCCCCGAGAGCAAACCCACAGAGGCGGAGCAACCAGTTAAAAATGCCAATGCAAACTCAGAGACTGTCAACAATGAAGTTGTTGATAAAGATGGCGCTGCCGTCAACAGCGAGGTGGTCGATAACAAAGAGACTGTGAATAATGACACAGCGGCGGCTGCAGGGACCGAGGAGGGAGGAGCAGCAGCGGAGGAGGAGGCGGCACCTCCTCAGAGCTCGGAAAACGCCTCGACTGCCGAGCCCAAGACCTCGTTCCTGGACTCGTTCCTCAACAAGAGCGGCCTGGGGAAGGTGATGGCAGGGAGGAAGAAGAAAGAGCAGAGCACAGCTGCCGGAGGAGGAGGAGAGGAGAACGCAACTGACGGAGGCGAGAAAGAGGGAGAGAAAGGAGAGGAGGCTGCAGCAGCTGAGGGAGGAGCAGAGGGAGGTGCAGAAGGAGAGGCGGCGATAGAGAAAGCTCCAGAAAATGGAGAGAAGGAGGAGGAGAAGAAAACAGAGAAGGCCAAACCAGCAGAGGCTAAATCCACAGTTCGAGATATGATCAGGAAACCGGTGGCGAGGATCTTCTCCCATCGCAGCACCGAGAAGAAGGATGGGGCAGAACCCCAGAAACCAGTCAAGGTCCGATCCAAGTCCCTGGACCGGCTGGAAGATCCTGAAGCACTTAACGCCACTGCAGACTCCACCATAGAGGAGGGAGGAGCAGCAGGAGGAGCAGAGGAAGGAGCAGAGGGAGGTGCGGAGGGAGGCGCAGAGGAAGAACAAAAGGCCTCATCTGCCTCGGCTGCCACCAAGCACATGAAGCGCTGGCACTCCTTCAAGAAGCTCATGGCTCAGAAGACGCACAAAAAGAGCAGCGGAGGAGAAGATGGTAAGGAGGAAGGAGCGGAGGGAGGAGAAGGAGGCGGCGGAGACTCCTCCACGCTGGACTCCAAAGAGTCGGGGCAGAAGAGGTGGAAGCTGAAACGCTCCTGGACCTTCCAGGGCATGAAGAGGGACCCATCCATGGTCGGCATCAGCGGCAAGACCAAGAGCTCCGACAAAGACTCCGCTGACAACATGAAGCCAGAGGAAGCGGCGGAAGCAGGAGAGGAGGGAGGAGAAGAGGCGAAGGCGGAGGAAGGAGCAGATGAGGTCAAGATGGAGGAGGGCGAGGAGAAGACGGAGGGAGGCGAGGAGGAGAAGGCAGCAGCAGCAGCCGGAGGTGGAACTGTGACGCAACACGCCAACGAGATCTGGACCTCTTTCAAGAAGCGCGTCATCCCCAAGTCCAAACGAGCCAACACGGAGTGCGCCCCCAGCGGGGAGGAGGACGCCACTGCAGCTGCCCCCTCTGGTGAGACGACACAAACACACACGTCAAACAACTGACCCACAAATCTGAACATTCAGCAGGTTTGTCCGAGTTACGTCTCAAACCTTTGACTTTACTGAGGTTAATTTGACGTTTGACCACAAATTAAATTCTCAGCTCAGTTAAATGTTTTGCTTGTTTCCCTGAATCTGTGTCTTCATGTTCCTCAGATTTTCATTTAAATAACGGTTTGAGGCCCAGAGAGATCAAAGTGACTCAATATCTCAAAAAGGAAAAGAAGACAATAAATGTTGCTTTTCTTTCGTTCCCCATTAATCATCTGCGATACTCTGACTTATCTTGTCACCTTTAGAAGACGTCCGACCCAGAGGTCGGGAGCCGCTGCTCTGCAGTCACTTTGTTATCCATCAATTCCCGTGTTTATCCTGCAGACACTTTTAATCTCATGCCGAAGAGGCAGTTTTGAATCTACCGACATCCACACGTGCAGCATCGGTATCATAGTTCAACGTGTTGGACAGCGATTTGAAATCCAGACGCCGACAGTTTGTTCACACTCGTCGTGTTCCCTCCCCGTCCAGGGAGCGCAGACACGAGTGAGTGGCCTGATAACTCTGGAGGAGCTGATGTAATCCAACATCGTCCCAAATGAAATATTCAACGTCTGAAGTGAAATTCAAATCACTTCAGTAGCTTCAGTCAACAGCAAAGAGGCGACTTCCTGCTCCTGGCTGCTAACAGGAGATTTTAGATTCTGCCCCAGAAGTGGAACAAAATATAGAGTTAAATTAAAACCTGATTTCATAGTGTTTTGATGAGGGACGTCTCTCACCTAATGAGGCGGATCCTCTTCTCAGACCTCATCTAGAGCGAGAGCATCGGACTCGACATTCATCAGGACTTTTTTCTGTCAGCTTGTGGCCAACATTGATTAAAGCAGCATTAAGTACAGTTCTCTTAATTGCTTTGCTTGTGAAAAATCGTTAATGAATGAATTTATTTCAAATCAGCTGTTCTGCAGGGGGAAGTGCAGCTTCCCTTAAGACGC
>NC_047163.1:1114111-1124111 GCF_009819705.1 Hippoglossus hippoglossus
TTAACTAGTCCTCTCTCGCTCTGGCTCCGTGTCTCCGGGCGGAAGCTAAACACAGACGGATTCCGTGCAGACGAACAGCTGACGTTTTATTTATTTTAGGGGAAAATCTCCTCTGAGCACAAAGAGACCGGATCAAAAGGGGAA
Source organism: Hippoglossus hippoglossus (assembly GCF_009819705.1). Taxonomy (NCBI): domain Eukaryota; kingdom Metazoa; phylum Chordata; class Actinopteri; order Pleuronectiformes; family Pleuronectidae; genus Hippoglossus; species Hippoglossus hippoglossus. The sequence goes on from NC_047163.1 coordinate 1,114,256, forward strand.
ATGGTGACAGACAGTTTCCTGTTGGTCACGTGACCGTGGTCCTCCACAACGTGACGACACTGTTCTCATAGTGTCCATCACCGAGCTGTTGTTGTGTTGTTGTTGTTGTTTTCTTTGTGTAAGTAACTAACATCAGAGACAGTGACATCTGTATTAAACCACTAAACACACACATGTATGATTGTTTTATTATTATTATTATTATTATTATTATCATTATTTTAATACTTTGTTCAATCTCTTCTGTTATCATTTACCAGACAAAAAGGCGGGAAACGTGTGAGGCCACACAAAGAGGATTAAAACGGCCCGGGATTCGCTGAGCAAGGAGCTCTGAGCCCCGCCCCCTCCCACCCTCACAGACACCCCCCCTCCTCCTCCATCCCTCCTCCCTCCTCCCGAATAACGGAGTGATCACGTGTTACCATGGTGAGCGAGAGAGAGACTGAGACGCGATTCACGTAGACGAGAAGTGAGAAATAAATAATTACTCAGAAAGCAATAATTCAAACCCCCCCCCCCCCCCTTCATCCACACATTCCTTCACCCCCCCCCCCCCCTCGCCACCCCGCCTCCGTCCGACACATGCACACGTACAGACACACATGCACATCCAGTGTTTTTATTTTTTGTTCTTTCTTTTGCTTGTCTGTAAGATTTTATATTGTCTACGAGAGAAAAGAAAAACGCAGAAATGTTAAAAAAAATGAAAATCGAGACATTCCAACCCCCTCCCCCCTCCCGCCCCCCCGACCCTCCCCCTCCTCCTCCCTCGTCGAACTTCACCTCCGCTCTCCGTCTCTACCGACTCCTGATTGGTGGATTGAAAGAACAAAAACAAAAAAAAAAGACAAAAAAAGACTGTTAGTTTTATATTGACGGCCATTTTGGTTTGTAGTCTACCCCTCGCCCACCCCCCCCCCCCCCCCCCCCCCCCCCTTCCTTCCTCCCCCGTCCATCCCAGTAGATATTTGACAGTACAGCAGGACCATGTCGCTACAGTATATAAACTGCCCTGAGGACTGCCACCCCCCCAACCAACACTGCAACGTCTTCAGCTCTGTGTGTTCAATGTTTTTAGACTGTTATATTGTGTACATGAATTAAAAAACAAAGGAAAACCATCATCCAATACTCAAGTCAAAATGATTTTTCTTTTCCTGTTCGGTTTGGATTCTCTTTTACTTTCTTGTTTTGTTTTTTAAAAAACACATCTTCTCACTGTTTTCCGCAGTCTGATGATTTGCTGTAATTAAAACATAATAATAATAATGATAATAATAATAATATTGATGATGTTTTGTTGGTCCAAGTTTTCACATGTCCGCTAGCAAATTGTCAAGAAAAAAAAATAGTACAATAAAGACTAAAATCTAACAACTAAACTGCAATGTCATTGTGGGGGTTTCTATTTTTATCTGGATGACTGAAGTGTTGCGTGCAGACGGACGAGCGGAGGAGGGGGGGGCGGAGGGTGCAGGGCGGGGCGGGGCCTCACGCTGGAACGCCATTGGGCGCTCATTAATCTGTGTATCGATAATCTCATCCTTTTACGTAATGGGTGGAATAATATGAGATTTATTTGTATTAAGTGGATCTGTATGTATTATCCTGCAGCTGCTTCCTGTGGCGGGGACGTCCATATGCCAGCCGCCGCCGCCGCCGCCGCCGCCGCCGCACCACATTTAGATTTCACACATAAACTCAGAGAATATGACCTCTGACCTCAGATCAACGGGTTGAAAATACATCCTCTTAGTTTCAGTAAAGAAAATATCGAAATGGATAATTTGAAGCTGAGGAGAAAAAAAGGTGTGAATGTTGTTCTCCGCACGTCCAGAAGTCTGTGGACGACCCGGCAGAACTTTGTGTGACACTGATACAACTCACGTTTTCTAATATATTTGTAGTATTTGTAAAGAAACAGTTCCCTCATTTCAGAGGGAACCAGCTACAGCTACTTAAAATGATAATGAATAAGTTAAACCGCAGCAGATGAAACACACGTGAAGGAGCCGAACGTGAGACAGAGTATCAGGACTCAGAAAAACAGATCTGAGAAAAAGACTAAGAATTATGTTGTTGTATCAAAAGAATAAAGTCATAATTGAGAAGCAGCTTAAAATAAAGTTCACAAGATGCTCCACGTTCCTCATCTTCACTCAGGAGACAGATCTTCTGATAATCACCTGTAACACCACACGTGGACTTTATTCTAGATGTATCAGAACTTGTTTATTCTTCAGTATTATTCCTGACCCTAACGCTCTGTTATGTTTACTGGTGTTTGTGTCTGTTTGTGTTTGTGAGGTTTGACCACAAACACCTTCTGGTGTCGGCAGCAGCTGACACACGTCTGTCCGTCTGTAACGTGTGCGGTGACGATAATTCCCTACTGTCAGTTGAAATCGGCAGCATACTGTCTTTCTGTCAGGCCAAATCTCTGGGATTATGTTATTACAGCCGTAATGCCAGTGTACAGTAACTGCGCACACACACACACACACACACACACACACACACACAGTCATGTAAAGGTAATGGACACAGATGGGTAATCATGTCAGCTCTGACAATAAATGGCAGTAAAACAGCCGTAGATGGAGAAAGTGGGGATGAAGAAAGCGTCTGATAACTGGTCTTCACCCTCGTCCTCCTCTGGGCTGCAGCTCAGGTCACAGACGTGGAAAGAGGAGGAACAGATGGATACACGTCCGGATTATAACGTAAAGACACCAGCTGCTAAAGATGGAGGCCACACCTCCACGTGCTGCTGAGCGGCGTCCGTCGTCACGGTCAGATTCAATATCTGCTTCATAAAGTTCTGACGGGAACATTTCACCATCAGCTGCATCGGATCAAATCAAACATCTGGATTCAGAGTCGAGTTAAAGGACAGAGGAAGTTTGGATGGAGACCGAGAAGAGACTGAACTCTGGTGACCAGGTTAACTAGTGACCAGGTTAACTGGAGATCAGGTTAACTGGAGATCAGGTTAACTGGAGATCAGGTTAACTGGAGTTCAGGTTAACTGGAGATCAGGTTAACTAGTGACCAGGTTAACTGGAGATCAGGTTAACTGGAGATCAGGTTAACTGGAGATCAGGTTAACTGGAGTTCAGGTTAACTGGAGATCAGGTTAACTAGTGACCAGGTTAACTGGAGATCAGGTTAACTAGTGACCAGGTTAACTGGAGATCAGGTTAACTGGTGACCAGGTTAACTGGAGACCAGGTTAACTGGAGATCAGGTTAACTAGGGACCAGGTTAACTGGAGATCAGGTTAACTGGAGTTCAGGTTAACTGGAGATCAGGTTAACTGGTGACCAGGTTAACTGGAGATCAGGTTAACTGGTGACCAGGTTAACTGGTGACCAGGTTAACTGGAGACCAGGTTAACTGGAGATCAGGTTAACTGGAGTTCAGGTTAACTGGTGACCAGGTTAACTGGAGATCAGGTTAACTAGTGACCAGGTTAACTGGAGATCAGGTTAACTGGAGATCAGGTTAACTAGGGACCAGGTTAACTGGAGATCAGGTTAACTGGAGTTCAGGTTAACTAGTGACCAGGTTAACTGGAGATCAGGTTAACTAGGGACCAGGTTAACTGGTGACCAGGTTAACTGGAGATCAGGTTAACTGGAGTTCAGGTTAACTAGTGACCAGGTTAACTGGAGTTCAGGTTAACTAGTGACCAGGTTAACTAGTGACCAGGTTAACTGGAGATCAGGTTAACTGGTGATTTTCTACGATCTGTGTTCCAGATGTCGGTCACAGTGTCGTCCACATGACTCTGGAATTTTAGAACCGCTAAAGTTTGGAAACTGTGCTGGTCTCATTTTAGTTTGAAATCTCTGAGGCTGCGTTTTATTCTGGACGAAGAGAAACTGAGACGTTTGGAAATGATGACGTCGACGCTCACAGCCGTTTGCTGATTGGTTCTTTTCAGTCATGAAGTAGCCTTCACTGATTCGTCAGGCTCCTGTCACATGACCTCCTGTCACATGACCTCCTTCAGGAGGAGAGCAGCCTCAGTGTAGAGCAACATGGAGAATCACCTACAGTGTTACTGAGCGTGTTGTCTTTGCTAACAGCTGTTAGCCTCGGACCAGCTCTTTCTCAACAAACTGGCACGAGCTTCCCCAGTGAACACGAGGGGTCATGTGACGTGGAGCCAAAACGCTCGTGTGAACAGAGGTCGTTTTAGTTGTATCGGTTGTAGCCAGAGAATCTGCAGATATTCAGGATGAAAGATCCTCAGATTGGGATCAGACGAATCCGAAACTGCAACAGAAAAAAAGTCTGAATGTTTTACGGCCTCCGAGTTCCCTGATGGCGGCGGCGAGCTGCTGCTGCTGCTGCAGACCTCCCCCTGCGGCTGAACTGGATGATGTATGGAGCGTTTAGGCCATTCAGACAAGTCACTGTCAACACACACACACACGGCTGGCTGCTCACTGGGCAGCTCAGTCAAAGGAGATAATGTTTGCTGTTAAAGAAAACGCAACACACATGAGGTGTGTGTGTGTGTGTGTGTAAATACCTTAAAGTGTCATGTTTGTGCACGATCGATCAAATACAAAGTTGCTCAAAGAAAGAAACTGGGTGACGTCACTTTTCTAACGAACTTGTGCTGATGATCGGCTGATTCACGCTCAGGATGAAGCCTTGTGTCCTCACTGGTCTTCTTAAAGCCAACAGGACGAAACAAAGCAGTGCCACCAGAAATCAAAGAGGGGGGGGGGGGGGGGGGGGGGGGCAGTGTCGCCTGTAGTTCAAGTAGACGACCACAGGACACACGTACGTCCTCCGATGGACGTGTTGCTTCACCACGACAACGGAAAAGAACGCTCGTCATCATCAACCAGGACGTAAAGTGTCACGAAGGGAAATTCACCTAAAAATAAAACCAGTGTTTCATTGAAGTTTGATTTTAATAAGCCAGACGGAGCAAACATGATGATTTGTTTGTGACCTAAATTCATTCACACACACAAAAATAACAATTAAATGATTTGCAAAAAAAAAAAAAAAAAAAAAATATCAGTTTATGAAGAGAAATCGTCTGAATGTGAAACATTTTTATTTAATGGCTGAAGCTGCAGCGGAAAACAACACGGATCCAAAACCGATGGCAAAAAAAAAAAATCTGTTTTCATAAGTTCATTCACATTTTCAGCTTTTACACGTTGAACGAATGAAACTCAACAGTTTTTAACTTCAAAAGCAAAACCACTGTCAGTAAACACAGGAAATGTCGAATTACGCAAGATTTGAAAAACACATCTCGGCGAGTAAACTGTGAGAAGGCAAAAGAAACAGTAACGGGAAATCTGTTTATATATATATATATATATCTCTGACACATTTGATGTTATATATATATATATATATATATACACATAGAGAGAGATAATTACAAACAGGCGATAAAAAGAAAGAATAAAAAGTGTCCGTGTCGCTGTGATCGATTCGACTCCCAGTGTTCGTACAACCAGGGCTTACAAAGCTCATACATCCGGGCATCGAACCACGACCCGCCGCCGTCTGCGTAACAACTCGTCCTTCTCCGCGTTCCCTCTCTCGTCCACCAGGTCGTCCTCCTTCACTCCACCTCCAACAGCGATAGTCATCGGTTTTATTTCTCCGTCTGTTGAACAGACTCTTCAACTCTACTTCCTCTTCCTCTTCACTCCATCTTGGACATCTCGAACTTGGTCGTCATGATTTCCTGCAACAGAGAACAAACATTTCATTTACTTCCTGGTCGCAGATATAGACCGAAAATAAAGATGGACGACGCATTTCCTCCAGAAATGAAGCTTATGAATCTCGGATACGAACGCTGCCATCTTGTGGTGATCACGTCACTTGCAGTCAGAGTCTGTGCAGTAGCGATTGCGGTATCAAGACCCCGCCCATACGTGCATTCAACCAATCGTGAGTCAGCCTCAGCTGTCAATCATGACGTTTCAGCCCGTTTATCAAATAACTAATTAAAACTAAACATCAGTGTGATAAGAACGAGCTAATATGACAGAAAGCATCGTTTGGTCCATGTTTCATCTGCTAACACGGAGGAGGTGGGGGGGGGGGGGGGTTATGTTCTATACTGCCGCCAGCCACCAGGGGGCGACAACGCTGATTGGGCTTCACTTTAGGGATCAGTCGCGTCGTCCATCTTTGTTCAGTCTGTTGTTGCTTGTGAATGAGGTCACGTTTTCACTGGCGTCATCAGAGTTTAACTCCCTCGTTAATCAGGAAGGAGATGACATCATTGTCTTAACGTGGATAATATGCAGGTTGGGTTCAGATCTCTCTTTGATATCCCTCTTAAATAACCAGGGTGCATTACATAATCTGCCATAAGGACATGAATGGAGGGAGTTAAAGTAATTATTTCCCCTTAATTTCCTCCTGTAATGAGGGATTATATTGTTCCTGTTCCCTCCCACGTCAAACAGGCTCCAGTTTACGACATAACTCACTGATGTGATGGAGGAGAAGGATTTCAAAGCCTTAATTTAACATGATTATTACACATAACTGACATGTAACAAGAGACATTTTATTCTGAAACAGACTCGTTTCCCTCCTTCTTTCCTTCGTCTGTCCCCTTTCCTTCTCTCCTCGTTTCCTTCCTCACAACACAAAGAGCATGAAGGACGTTCCCGTGTCCGTCCTTAATATTTTCTATGGGTTTTAATATCTGTCAGTTTGCACACGCCAGCTTACATAAGACGTTGAGTTTACATAAGAGGCACTTTGTTGATTGTTGGGTCAAGGATCCGCTCGGAGATCCGAGGTATTTCAGAAACGATCGGAACGTCGCGTCGACAGAGGAGACGACGGAACGAGAGACGGAAATTAAACAAAGATCGATGTTTCCACAGGATTCACAAGAATCAGATCAGTGATTTCTCATAGTAGAACGGCTGCAGCAACACACACACACGCAACACACACACACACACACACGGAGCATCACATTGTTCTGCTCAGAAGAGGATAAACAACTGTGTGACGTAACCGTGGCAACTGATGCTGTCTGCTGATAGTTTGCTGCCCCCTGCTGTTCACAGGTAGGATGTGAGTGTGTGTGTTTCCTGCAGACACACACTCACTCACACAAACACACAGTAAATGTTCCCTGATGATATGTTCTACTTTTTGTTGTATAATCTGTTTTTATCTTTTGTTATTAAAGATTATTCTTTTCTTCTTCACATGTTTTTGATTGAATTCACATCTTGTAGTTTTGAGGAAGATGCACATGAACCAGACATTTAACTGCAAACTGTGAAAACTACGTGTCTCTGTCTCTGTCCAAGTGTTTGTCTGCACATGTCAATCACACAGAGACACACATGATTAACGCTTCATCCATACGACGTCGTTCTGTCAAACGATGTCTGTCCACACAAGCTCCACGTCAGTTTTAATCCTCGTCCATTCTAACACGCCTGAGAACACACATCACATGACCACTCACGTGCGCTGGGCATGTGTGTGAAGGTGTAAACAGGAAGTATGACTATTATTTACAGGAGGAATTTTGAATTTAATGTCACAACAGCGTCGGTAACGTTTGGGATCGATTCTCCATGTTGTCTTCTACACTGGCAGCAAAACGTAGTCCTGTGTATGAAGCCTAGGACGCAGTGATTTGAGCTTTCAGAGCCACCGTACAGTTTAATATAGAGCAGATAAAACACTGACCTCATCAGAGTCCAGCAGGGGGGGCAGGGCTCTGTGGAGAGACGACACAGCGTCACACGTCAACAGTCACAGAAACACTTTCTTCTATCATCGCATCGTAAAAGCCTCCGATACTGTTGAAGACGTTGTGTCTTGGAGGATGTGAACCCACGTCTGAAGTCTTTAGGTAAATTAGTTTCACTGACGTGTAGCGTTTGAAAGAATTCAGTTTGGAGGTCTGGCTCTGGTGCTGTGTTAGATTTAACCTGAGCCAGTTAATACAACAGTGACATCACTTCATGCAGCTGTTAAAATACTTTATACAAGTTGTTATTGTGTGAATGAGCTGATATCAGATCAGTCTCAGTGTCTTCAGACATGGTCCAGATATCAGAATCAGGATCAGGAAGAGAAGAAGATGATGAGGACTTACACGTCTGCCATCGATGACGGGATGTTCTCCTCCACCCACTTCAGATCCTCATCCTGCAAAACAACACCGTCAGCTTCAGATCAGGGGTTTTCTCTTAAGGAATCATAACAATAATCCTAATAATGAGGATTTAGAGGTCTAACATCATTACAGCAGATAGCGTCGCTTGTTCCTCTGAAGCTTCTCGTCGTCACTCACCACTTTGCTTGCTTTGGCTGAACCGTTGGTCTCGTTCTTCGTGCCCCTCATCTTCATCCCCTCTGTAAACAAACAGCATCACATGTTTTTATTTCACTGCAACAGGAGCACACACTGAAAACGGTTCCGCCTCATAAGAGAGATAAACTTTTTCTATAAGTTCTACTCCTCAGTCGACAGAGCACATCACTGAACCCTCTGGAAACAGCTCGCAGGAGATTGTTGCTGTCATGATTATGTTTAAATGTATCTAAAATAAAAACCATAACATTTACAAGAATCATTCTTTTTGTTCTGGAGCTTTGCCCTTTGACCTCATCACGTCGCACGCCCCTGACGACAGGTCGTTTCATCACGTGCAGTGAAAACCTGTTGATAACGTGTGATGGTACCAGAGGAAACTAATGAAGGGACCAGCGATTGTTTCTTTTTTAATCAAATCGATAATTCATCAACGGTTTTAATCTGAACAACTAATTTCCAAACTAACTGACCAACAGGAAGGAAGGAAGGAAGGAGGGAGGGAGAGAAACGAAAGAAGTAAGGAAGTAAGGAAGGAGAAGAGGAGACATGGGGAGAGAGAGTTTCTGACCGAAAGCTTCGTTCATCATCGGCTCCATCTCCTCTTCCTCACTCTCTTCATCCACCAGAGGACTGAAGGCGTATCTGTGACACAAACCAGTTTACTGCACACTGTCAAAGTAACACACAGACAAACACACACACACACACACACACTTACCTCTGGTTATTGGCTGACGGTCGCCATAGGAACATTATGACCAATAGGATGATGGAAAACAAGAAGCGCCAGAACGCGTCATCTATCCACAGCTCCCTCCAGTCCTACACACACACACACACACACACACACACACACACACACACTGTAGTTGTTATATATTCTTTTACAGGAAGATAAAGATTCTAAAAAGAGTTTGAGGGGAAATAAAATCATGACAGAACAATTGAGAAATTCAAGAGGCTAAAAACACGTTTTTGTGAACTGTGACCTTTGACCTTTGACGACCATTTCCCATCAGTTCATGTGTGAGTCTAAGTTGTGTTTGTTTCAGATTTGAATCTTCAGATATCGTGTTCACAAGAATGTGACGGACAAGGTGAAAACATTTTACCTCCAGCCACTAGGTGTCGCCAGCGCAGAGACATAACGATTTAAAAGAAGAAGAACGAGCAGCCGGCTCGGAATCGTACTCACGGACAAACACTTGGGCATCCTGAAGGTCTTTGTCGTCCAGATGAGGAAAATGACCGAAGCTGTAAAACACACAAACACGTCTGAGTTTTAAAGACCTGCAACAACTTTATCACAACAACTGAGTTGCCCGGTGGTTCTCTGACCTATGACGGCGAAGATGAGCGTGTTGGTGAAGTGTCGGTAGAGCGAGAGCTTCACCACGTTCCTCCGCAGCTTCAGCAGCTTCATGGTCTGAGCCAGACTCACGAAGATGTGACGACACAGTCAAGGAACTCAAATCATTTCACTTCTTCTAAACCCTGAGCCTC
>NC_047163.1:1129111-1131770 GCF_009819705.1 Hippoglossus hippoglossus
TACGGTCACTTCCTTCACTGTCTGTGTGTGTGTGTGTGTGTGTGTGTGTGTGTGTGTGTGTCTGTGTGTGTGTGTGTGTGTGTGTGTGTGTGTGGCAGACACCGTGTCAGGTTTGATGTGCGGTTCACAGGAGATGACAGGATACTGGTGGAAAACGTAGAAGCCGCCTCCTCCTCCGGTCATGACCTCCGTGGACCTGAAGTAAGTCGCTGCTCGTGTCGTCTGGAGACAAACAACAAAATTCAAATCAGAGACGAGACGACTCCGAGTTTTAATCTTCGCGTGCACACGACACATCCAAGGCGTCAAATCAATTATATCAGTGATTTAACAATCACCAGGAAGAAGTCCGAACTGTCAGATTCACGTAAATGAATTCTTACAGCTCTGGTTTGTCTCCTGACATGTTCTACAGGTTCTGTCTGGGAGGACAAATGTCTGAGTAAGTGTCTCTGGACGTTTAACGTGAAAACCCTGAAAACCAAAGTCTTTCATTTGCTGATTTCTGATGTTCTCAAACTTTAACGGTCTATGAGTTTGTTTTTCATTCGTTTTTTTGGTGTCATGTGATTTTTTAAATATATATCAATGTAAAACAATCGGTAGAGTTCAGACCTCCAACATCAGTCTCCTTATGAAACCACATTTAAATTCCCTAGATCTCAGTTCTCTAAACGTGTGGATCGAAGGTTTTTCAGAAGTAAAACGAGGAACCAACAAAAACCTCAGAGGAGAAACTCACGTTCAGGCTGAAGACCTCGTCGTGGCAGTGAGAGTTTCTCAGATACCAGGAGACGTTCAGGTTTACTGGAGACGAGGCGTTACAGGTCTCCGCCAACCCTGCACACACACACACACAATTTTATGATTTTATTCATTTATAACGTTAATTTTAGGAACCTCTAATCATATATAATACAAAACAATTTTCATTATGTTATAAAGACCAAGATGTTCTTCCACCTCTGATGGAGACGAGAAAGACGTGTCGGGCATCGGTGAGTACGCGAATATGTACCAGATACCACTTCTTTAAAGTACATTAGCTTCACTCAGATGAATACATCTCCTCCTCGTCACTGCCACCGGTTTTTAGACCAGTGAAGAAGAGGTGATTTCTGGTAGTGTAGCGTTAGCCAGAGCTAGCTAACATGTCGCGTTGTTCCGTTCTGCCCGTCAAACTAGACACTCAAAGAAGTTCAGAGCAGTATAAAGAAAACAGTGTCGGAACATCTGAACCATCCGCATGCGATCAAACGTCAGAAGAAGAAAGGTGTCGTCGGTGAACTCACATTTGAGCCGAACGAAGCTGCTGTTGAACAGAGTTTAGTGAAGAAGAAGAAGTTCTGCTCCTTCAAAGTTTCCTGAAGAAAAACAAACAAACAAACAAACGTGTAAAGAAAAGAAGAAGAAGAAACGTTACTTCGGAAAGGTTTCACGACTTCTGGACGATTAATCAGGAAGTGTTGAGACTTTAAAGGTCAAATTAATCCGTCTTTATACTTGTACGTTATGTTACAAGTTAGCATTATTTTATTGTTATTACGAGTGTTCAGTGCCTTCTAGTGGCCACCATGTGGAACTGCAACAACACTGTGGCCACTGTAACGCCTTCTTCTGAAATACTCTCAGAATCTCGAGGGTTTGGAAGTTTGTAAATTCTTCTCACCTCATTTTGTTAAAGATTTTTCGAGGCAAAAAAACTCAAACACCGATTCAACCAAATATGAAAAACGTTAATTAAGAAAATGTAAAATAATTTCCATGTAAAACATGAAAGAAACAGATGTTTTCTGCATCATTATTCTGTGTTAATTAAAGTTTTCATACTAATCAGCATCAATGGATGAAATTAAAGTTTGAGGTGATGAGAATAAATCAACAAGAAACAATATGAAACAAACTTTGGAGAATTACAACATTTATATTTTTAACACACACATTTATATTTTAAATCTCATTTATGTTTAAAAAAAAAGTCGCAGCTTTAGATTTGTCTCTGATTCGGTTTCAGGCTGTTTCGGTTAACCGGTGTCAACCTGAGCAGGTGAACCACACAAACAGGAAACTCACGCTGTCCACGTTCAGATTCCATTTTCCGGGTTCGGACACGGCGCGGACCGGCCCGCTCACCCCCGCCAGCAGCAGCAGCAGCAGCGCCGGCGACCGGAGCCCCGCGCCGGGCCGTCCCGGGCCCGTGGATCCCGCCATCAGAGCCGTAGAACCGGAGACACGGAGACACGGAGCCTCAGCAGCGACACAACCGACCCTCTCACTTCCTGGTTCCGGCTGACGTCACAGAGACAACTCACAACAACCCGCTCACTTCCTGGTTCCGGGTGACGTCACAGAGACAACTCACGACAACCCGCTCACTTCCTGGTTCCCGATGACGTCACCGCGAGCGCAGTGGTGGGTTCCGGGTCTGTGGGAAGTTAAAAGTCACTTCCGTGTTTTATATGTGTCTAAGTTTTACGACATCTACGTCACGTCACTGGGTCACGTGAAGCGTCCGATGAGAAACAGAAGAACAACAAACATCGTCGATGTGTTTCCGGTCGTCGTGACGAGGACTCAGCACGTGGGTGTATTTTGAAAGCCTTGACCGGATGTGGTACTTGAACACTTTCATCTCCAGGAAGTGGATCTTTTTCTTAAG
>NC_047163.1:1131870-1141870 GCF_009819705.1 Hippoglossus hippoglossus
CGCGCACCCGACACCCTCACTACATTTATTCTGAAAGCGAATAACAGGAAGTCCCTGTTCGCCTACATATGTGTAACCTGACTACATTGTAGTTCCTCCCTGTCACCACAGGGCGGCGCAGTAAACACGCCACTGAAGCTGTTGTTTCGTAGTGATACTCGGTGTGACCACCAGGGGGCGCGTTTCTGAATCTCAGCACTGTAAAGACCTTTAACTTCCGGTACAATCTTTCAAATAAAACATTTAACAGTAAAAAAACATTCTGCCGGGTGCTTTCAAAATAAACGAGAAATATGACAAAATATAGATAAATGATAAATGACAATGAATTAAGATCAAATAATTTACTGCTCAGTCTTAAATTAGTTTTTTGGGGGTTTTCAGTTGATTTTATATGATTTTTTAATTAACATTTTTATATTATTAAATAATATAATTAATATAATTGAATCATTATATTATTAATTTATATTAATGTTATAAATATATAAAACAAGTAATTAAGATAGATAGATAGATAGATAGATAGAGATAGATCTCTATCTATCGTGTGCATAGACTTGGATGAATCACAAACTGTATTTGTGTTGTCCTGGTTTCCACTGTGTGTGTGTGTGTGTGTGTGTGTGTGTGTGTGTGTGTGTGTGTGTGTGTGTGTGTGGTGTGTGTGGTGTGTGTGTGTGTGTCTGTGTGTTTGATGGGCGGGGTCGATGACGCATTGAAAAGGAACTTGGAGGTGGTCTCTCTCTCTCTCTCTCTCTCTCTCTCCCTCTCTCTCTCTCTCAGTCAGTCTCTCTCTCTCTTTTCTCCTCAGAGCAGCTCCAGTTTCTCGGTGAGTAAAACGAACTGTTTAGTTTTTTAAAGGAACTTTAAAGTGTTTATTTGTGTGCGTGTGTGTGTGTACGTGTCTGTGTGTGTGTCTGTGTGTGCGTGTGTGTGTGGGTGTTGGTTTTGTGGAAAAGTACTCGGCAGGAAAACTGTTAAATGTAGAGTTTGAACAGTGAAACTTGTTCATGTGCAAACAGAAGCTTCACATTATAAAGACACTCGATTACAACACCGAGTAATCTATTACTATTTAACTGTCGTACAAAAGCATCAGCTCATTAAATATACTTGACTTTTCAAAATAAAAGAATTAATCTTACAAAGTGTTATCACAAGATCAGTTTCACATTAAAGTTTTAACAACTCTAATGACTTAATTGGATAAATTAATAATTTACCATATCTCATATTTTATAGACTCATAATTATATGTTAGGTTGCAGCTGAAGTCTATTCATTTATTTTATCGATCAATTATTTGTCTATTAATGTCCTAAATAATTGTTCAGTCATTGTTCATGATTCATAAATTCTCACATGATGATATTATGTTGTTTAAACTCAAAGACACGCAGGTTATAATAATATTAATTTCTGGTTATCTCGATTCTGTAAATCAACCGTTTCAGCTGAAATTAAATGTTTTCAAAATAAATACTAGTTTTTTAAGACATTTCTAAACGTCTTGTTTTGTTTGACAGTCGGAAGCTCATATTTAAATTCACTTTACAAAGGTAATGAATTATGTTTAATAAGATATATAAGAAAATAATAATATAATAAGACAGACTTCATAATCAAAAGTAAAAAATAGATAAACATATTTATAAGAAGAAGAAGAATGATAATAATAAAGTGTTTAAAATGATTAATCCTCTGTTTTTCTGTTTTTCTGCCTCACGCAGGCGACAAAATGTTTCTGGCAAAGAAATTAATCGGAGGGATCATTGACATTGTGTCGTGAGTTACACACAAGTCGGAGTCAGACAAGCTCCCAGTCATTATGCTAAGCTAAGTTGTGCTAAGCTAAGCTAGCCACAGCCTGGAGAAACATATTGTCATCTCATGTGTTTTTCATTTTTCCAACAGCAACATCGACCCTGCTCAGTTCGTTCCCTCAGACCCTGTAAGTACCGGCTGTGATGAAGGAAGAGAAACATTCACGAGCTCAAATTGTATATTTATATTTTCTTAAATACATGTAACGTTTTAACATTTGAGTTGGACGAGAAACATTTTTACCTTTTTAATATCAATTCTTCTGCATTTGGTTTGGTGCTTGAAATGTAATTAATATTTTTATTTTTAATCTTACATTTTTTTGCTTTGGATTTTGTGAATCACTTTATTAAATTGTCTAGATAAGTGCTATACAAATAAAGTTTTTATTTAATTAAAGACAGACACTGATATTTAAATACATTTAAATGATGGTAACAAGGTTTGATTCACATTTGTAGCTGTGATAGAATCAAGACTCAGAAGCAAACAAACTCATGAATGTGTGTTAGTGTGCGACCTAACAGAAGCTCTTTGTGTGTGTGTCTGTGTGTGTGTGTGTGTGTGTGTGTGCAGCCTCCTCCTCGCAGACCCCTGAACTGTGCTCGAGAGTCATGAGAGCGATGAGGAGAAGCAGTCCGCAGAGTTTTCCAGCAGCTGGCCGGAGACGTAAGTATATGTATACATATATATATGTATATATATTTAAATTCCTGTCTGTGAGTCTAATGATTCCATGAAGTGAAAATAATGAATAATGAATTCCTACAAAACTCCCTTAACTTAATCACACACACTGATAAATATCAGTCCTGTAAATGTGTCTGATCAAGATCCATGAATTATTCTCTGAGAAAATAACGAAAATGCTGGAAATGTCCCGTCTCACAATCAAAGGGTGATTTTTAAAGCAAAGAGATTTTTGAAATAATCCTGGATCCACACCAAAAGTGAATGGGTTCTTCTCGGACCTGAACCTCATCCTTCTACCAACTTTAGTCTCAATCTGCGCTGGAGTTTTTGTGTAATCTTGTTCACAAACAGTCTGTAATCATTGTGACCTCTGACCTGTGAACAGTCTTTACACGACCAGATAAACAGGAAGCAGAACATTTCAAATCTTCCAGTGACTCGGGACAAAGCAAAAATATTTACTCGCGTTAATTAAAGTCTGGACTGTGGAGCCTCCAGATGTTTGTGAACTTTTGTTAACGAAGATGTTACGATCGTTTCCGGTTGTGTTGTCTTTGTGTGATGATTCCAAACTGCTTCAGTGGGATTGACAGGTCTTAGCCCCGCCCTTTCAAGCAGCTTCCTGTTTTCTCCTCAGTGGAAAACAGGAAGCTGAACCGGATTCCACGTCTGGTTTCACCGTGATTTTTTAAACGTCCTCTCTCTGTCTCTCTCTCTCTCTCTCTCTCTCTCTCTCTCTCTCTCCGTCTCTCCCCTCTCTCTCTCTCTCTCCTCTTTCTCTCTCTCTCTCTCTCTCTCTCTCTTTCTCTCCTCTCTCTCTCTCCCTCTCTCTCTCCCTCTCTCTCTCTCTCCCTCTCCCCCTCTCTCTCTCTCTCTCTCTCTGTCTCTCTCTCTCTCTCTCTCTCTCTCTCATCTCTCTCTCTCTCTCTCCATCTCTCTCTCTCTCTCTCTCTCTCCCTCTCTCTCTCTCTCTCTCTCTCTCCCTCTCTCTCTCTCTCTCTCCCTCTCTCTGTCTCTCTCTCTCTGTCTCTGTCTCTCTCTGTCTCTGTCTCTCTCTCTCTCTCTCTCTCTCTCTCTCCCTCTCTCTCTCTCTCTCTCTCTCTCTCTCTCTCTCTCTCTCTCTCTCTCTCTCACCTCACCTGTCGACCTGCCGGCAGCAACATTCCGACCCGGAGACTCCGCCCTGACCGCGCCCTGTTTTCTGTCGTTATCACACCAGACAGGTTTCGTAGCTTCTGCTGGATTTTAAACATCTTGCTGCGTCGCTCAAAAACTGGGGGGGGGGGGTGGACACGTGAAGTTCTGTGCTCATATCATGCTCTACAGAAACAGACTGACCTGAGATCAGCTCGTCTTTATAATGAAAACTCTCCTGAAGCTTTAATGTGCTGCTTTATTTGTGTGTTGTGAGAGTCACAGGGCAGTGTTGGTGGAGTCGCAGACGTTGAGGGTGGGGGTGGATTATGGAACTTACACAACACACACAACACACACACACACACACACACACACACACACACACACACACACACACACACACACACACACACACACACACACTCACTCGTCCTGTTTTCCACTCAGAGACAAACAGTGAATCCAGTCGGCTGCAGGGTGTGTAACAGCCAGAAATCTCTCTGCATTCCTGCCATTGTCTGGAAGGGTGCCCCCCCCCGCCTCAGGGCGTAGTACTGTGTGTGTGTGTGTGTGTTTACAAAAATGTGTGTGTCCGAGGTTTTGTGTGACTCATCATCAGGGTGTGTGCACCGGTTCAACCAGATCTCATCTGGCTCACGGATCTCGTGGATGAATTTCCTCCAGCGGTTGTAAGGGTGACGATGATGAAGATGAAGGTCTTGGTGGGTGGGGTCAGGCCGCTGTGCTGGCTGCTGATTCGTCAGGAAGCTTTTAAAGGAACAAGCTCCATAAAAATCTGCACACTGAGGGAGGGGGGGGGGGGGGGTGTATTTTAACACGCTGTTATTATGAAAACCAGGAAGTGACCTTTAACCCTTTAGCAGTCTCTGAACTCAGATACTGTGATAACCATCCCCGTGTGTGTGTGTGTGTGTGTGTGTGTGTGTGTGTGTGTGTGTGTGTGTGTGTGTGTGTGTGTGTGTGTGTGTGTGTGTGTGTGTGTGTGTGTGCTGTGTGTGTGTGTGTGTGTTTCCACAGGACATGGAGGTGAGCCCCACTGAGCTGATGAACATCCTCAACAGAATCATTGGGAAAAGTGAGTCCAGTTTTCTTTATCTGTGGCGTATTTCCAGTAAAACCTGGAGTTTATCCAGAGTTTGACTTTCACACAAACTCTTTGGATGTTTATTATGATATTATTTTGTGACGTGGGAACATTCGGAGCTCGGTGGTTGTTTATGTGATGAATATTAAACTTTAACGACGTTGTTTCAGACTCACAACTGAGGACGGACGGTTTCAGCATCGAGTCCTGCAGGAGCATTGGTCGCCGTTAGGACGTATCCTTCCACCAAATAATGACATAATCTAGTTTCCAGGGAGTCTGTGGTGGTTTTGAGTTTGACCTTTGACCCTTGACCCTGATGCCTCAGAGTGACAGCACAGGGAAACTGGGGTTCCATGAATTCAAGTACCTGTGGAACAACATCAAGAGATGGCAGGTCAGTTCTTCTTCTTCCTCCCCCTCCTCCTTGTTGTTTCTTCTTGTTCTTGTTCTTCTTCTTGTTCTTCTTCTTCTTCTTCTTCTCTTGTTGTTCTTCTTCTTCTTCTTGTTGTTCTTCTTCTTGTTCTTGTTGTTCTCGTTGTTCTTGTTGTTGTTGTTCTTCTCTTCCTCCTCTTCTCCTCTGTGATATTGTTTTTATCATCTGCAGGGTGTTTATGTGAGCCATGATGCGGATCGTTCTGGTGTGATTAGCAGACAGGAGATGCCGAAAGTCTTCAAGGCTGCAGGTGACAATATGTGTGTGTGTGTGGGTGTGTGTGTGTGTGTGGTGTGTGTGTGTGTGTGTGTGTGTGTGTGTGTGTGTGTGTGTGTGTGTGTGTGTGTGTGTGTGTGTGTGTGTGTGTGTGTGTGTGTGTGTGTTTGGGTGTGTAGGGGTGTGTTTGGGTGTGTGTGTGTGCACTGCAAATAATCAGGCTGAACAGAGTGTGACATTTTACACTAACTGTGTGTGTGTGTGTGTGTGTGTGTGTGTGTGTGTGTGTGTGTGTGTGTGTGTGTGTGTGTGTGTGTGTGCAGGTTTCCCTCTGAATGATCAGCTGTTAGAGCTGATCACTCGTCGCTATAGTGATGAGGATTCAAACATGGACTTTGACAACTTCATTGGCTGCCTGGTGCGACTGGACGCCATGTGCAGTGAGTCCCTCATCTTCCTCACCTCACCTCCCTCACCTTCCTCTCCTCCCTCATCTTCCTCTCCTCCCTCACCTTCCTCACCTCCCTCATCTTCCTCTCCTCCCTCACCTCCCTCATCTTCCTCACCTCCCTCACCTCCCTCACCTCCCTCATCTTCCTCTCCTCCCTCATCTTCCTCTCCTCCCTCATCTCCCTCACCTCCCTCATCTTCCTCACCTCCCTCACCTTCCTCACCTCCCTCATCTTCCTCTCCTCCCTCACCTCCCTCATCTTCCTCTCCTCCCTCACCTCCCTCATCTTCCTCACCTCCCTCACCTCCCTCACCTCCCTCATCTTCCTCTCCTCCCTCACCTCCCTCATCTTCCTCTCCTCCCTCACCTCCCTCACCTTCCTCACCTCCCTCACCTCCCTCATCTTCCTCTCCTCCCTCACCTCCCTCATCTTCCTCTCCTCCCTCATCTCCCTCACCTCCCTCATCTTCCTCTCCTCCCTCACCTCCCTCATCTTCCTCTCCTCCCTCATCTCCCTCACCTCCCTCATCTTCCTCTCCTCCCTCACCTCCCTCATCTTCCTCACCTCCCTCATCTCCCTCACCTTCCTCACCTCCCTCATCTTCCTCTCCTCCCTCATCTTCCTCACCTCCCTCATCTTCCTCTCCTTCCTCACCTCCCTCATCTCCCTCACCTCCTGATATTATATTCATTAATGTTGATGTTGCTGTTAAACTTCCTGTGATGTCCACAGAGAACAGTGAGTTCTTCCTCTGCTGTATGATTTTCAGTCTGTTTTCTGCAGTTTTTCTGTTTTAAGGAGTTTAAACGAGTCGTTAAACACAGTTTGTTCTGCAGGAGCCTTTAAGACTCTGGATAAAGACAACAGCGGCTCCATCGACCTGGACATCAAGGAGGTAAGACACTGATTTAATGCACACCGGCGACACCTAGTGGGCGGAGGCATTATGTTTTAAGGTTGTCCGTCCCATTGTTGTGAACACGATATCTTAACAACACTTTCAGGGAAATTCTTCAAGTTTGGTTCAAATGTTCACTTGGACTCACGGATAAATCAATTTGAATTTGGTGGTCAAAGGTCAAAGGTCACAGTGACCTCACGTGAGTGATTCGAGGTTCCTTCACTCGTTTCTCAGAATTCCAACGTTGACGAAGGGGAAACTTCATTCTTGCACTTTTACATAAAGACGTTAATACAACATGTTCCCAGTTGACATCAGTTACAGAAAGTTCTGTGTGTAACTGTCGTAGTTCTCTACTCGTGTGTAACTGGAAAGTGAAGCCAAGCAGAAGTGACCCATTTAGAGCCGAACAGACCATAATGTACGTATCGAGCACTGGATTCCACAGTGGGACTGATTCCTGGTTTTCACGGATGTTCAGGGTTTGTATGTTTGAGGATGTTAACTGTGAACTAATCATTTCACTCAGGTTCTGACTCTGTCTCTGTCTCTGTCTCTGTCTCTGTCTCACAGTGGCTCCAGCTGACGATGTATTCCTGAAGCGACCCGGACGAGGGCGATTCAAACTTCTCTTCTTTCCTCTCATCCCTCGCTTCCTCTCATCCTTCTCTCTTTGTGTTTAACGATGTGTGATAGCGTTTTAAAATCTCCATTGTCTCCATGGTAACGGGACCAAAATGCCAGCGCAGAGCTCAAGTCGAGGCAGAAATCAAACTCCGGACCAAAGTCTTGCTGATGCTGCAGCTGCAGTGCCCCTCTGCTGCCAGGCGGCGGCGCTATACGTTCTGGATGAAACTGTTTGACTCTGAACTGAATAAAGTTACACAACTGACAAACTGAGTGTGGTGATCGGTGCGAGTGTGACACTTTCTTTTTGTGCAACGACTGGTGTGTAACAAACTGTTATTAAGCTGTTAGAGCCAATATATAATATTTAATAATAAACAAAGTATAGACAGAAAAATCTATAAATGATTGTCCTTCTGAGCTGCGACAGTGTTTCCCAGTACGTCGTGTTCTGGTGTTTTGTTTGAGGGTTTTAATTATTACTGTGGTTATTATGGCAAAGAGAACTGGATCTGAACATAGGGGCTAATTGATGGAAATGATTATTATTTGATATTTAATTGTAAAATTTTGATTTGCCTTATGTCAGAATTTTGCTATTTGCTTGAACCTGCCTCACAAGACAAATCATAACTCAGCTACTTATGATTTTTCGCAATTATTAGCTTTTTATTTTAAATGTTTTTCCCACTTGATATAAAATCATTTTATTATGATGATGATGATGATGATGATTATTATTATGATTATTATTATTATTACTCGTAGTAGCAGTAGTAGTATTGTAAATAATTATAATTATAATTATTTTAGAATAATATGAAATAATACATCATGTAACTCCACTAAACATTTTAAAGTAATGGCAAAAGAAAAAGTTGAAAGAAACATAAGTAAAAAGCAAAAAGCTAAAAACAATCAGGTAAAGAAAGATGATTAAATAACAGACACTGAAGTTTCAAGTTCCTCAGGTGAAATGTTCCTGAAGGTTGAAATAGATATTTTAATAATAAAAAGATAAATAACGAATGTTAAAAACCAGCAGCTTCAGTTGACATTTTCTTTTAGTCTAAAAAATGATTTAAAAAAAAGAACAATAAACATGTAAGAATGTTAGTGAAAGTGTTTACATGATATTTAGTTGTTCACAATACTTTATA
Source organism: Hippoglossus hippoglossus (assembly GCF_009819705.1). Taxonomy (NCBI): domain Eukaryota; kingdom Metazoa; phylum Chordata; class Actinopteri; order Pleuronectiformes; family Pleuronectidae; genus Hippoglossus; species Hippoglossus hippoglossus. Next base: position 1,140,425 of record NC_047163.1, read on the forward strand.
TATAATAACCAATATCCGGCCTATACACACCAAAGAGAATTCAAATGATGATTTGACAGACTTTATATTACATTATATTATTTAATATTATATATTATATCATATCATATATTGTAAAATCCTCTGTTTAATTTTCTGACTGTAATGTTGGTGTGGGGTGTGTTTGATTAGCGGCGGGGCGGGGCCGGAGTGGAGCGGAGGGGCGGGGCAGCGGAGATGCTGAGGAGAGAAAAGACGTCAGATAAAAATCAGATAATCTGAAGAAGAGCGGATCGAAGGTAAGAGAGCGGATCCACCGTTTATTCTCTATTTCTCCTGAGGAGTCATAATATTATGATATGTTATATTTGTTCGTATCAAAGACGTGAATGAAGATTTATTTAAAGTCTCAGTTTCACTTCCTCACTTCAAGTTGATGATGCGACGTGAACGATCCTTAAAGTTTCCTCTTTATAAACAATATTATTATATTATAAACTATGCTATTATATTATAAACCATTATAAACAATCATGTTATTATATTAAACGTTTATAAACAATCATATTTTATCATTATTTTATACAAACCATCATATTATCATAACATTGTATTAAACTACAAACGATCATATTAATATATTAAACTATTATGAACTTTGCTATTATTCTATTAAACTATTGTAAACTCATATTATTATATTAAAGTATCCTGTTATAAAGGGGGAGTGTTGAATTATTATTCAACCATTTAAACTTAACGATTTAACAAACATTAAATTGTAAAAATATGTAAAAGCAAGAATCTCTGAAGGCAAACTGTTTAAAGATCAATACTTCACCTGAACTAACATCAGTTTGAATTCAATCAGTGTAAATTCTACAATAAGACTAATCATCTGTGTTGGCTCATAATAAATTATAATAAGTTAAAGAAAGGTCCCGGTGACGTCACAGTTTGACGCTGATCAGCTGGGGGGGGGGGGGGGGGAATCTCCAGAAACATGTGATGAGACGTCAGCAGGTCGAGGGGATGAAGTTATCGTCCAACTCTCCACGTCCGTCACACAAAGATAAACTTTACCTGTGTTGTTGAGAACAATGTCCTCCGAGGTTACTACACAACAACCTGCTCACGTTCTATCGACACACACATCAGTGAACAGACGATCGCACACCTGTGTGCAGATGTGAAACGTGGCGTCACACAGTGTTATCAGTGTCTCTGGTGACACACACTGTTTATTTAGTGCGTTTCTCAAACAGTCGAGGACACAAAAGCTTTGTCGGACAATCGCAGCACAGTGTGTGTTTCCCTGAGGTATTAGTGATGTTGACTCGGCTGATTCCATTTGAAACCCATTAGAACGTGTGTAACACACTGAAGACACACATGGTTAATACGTTGGATTTGTTCACCTGCTCAGGGTTGTTGACTCGACACGGAGCGACTCGTGTTACATCAAAT
>NC_047163.1:1146870-1164370 GCF_009819705.1 Hippoglossus hippoglossus
ATGGCTCTGGACTTAGGCAGCGAGATCAAACTGCAGAACGACCAGATCGATCGCATACAGGGAAAAGTACTGTGTCCACTCAACGTGCACTAAATACTAACTTCAACGTGCACTAAATACTAACATCAACATGCACCAAATACTAACATCAACATGCACTAAATACTAACATCAACATGCACTAAATACTAACATCAACATGCACCAAATACTAACTTCAACATGCACTAAATACTAACTTCAACATGCACCAAATACTAACATCAACATGCACTAAATACTAACTTCAACATGCACCAAATACTAACTTCAACATGCACTAAATACTAACATCAACATGCACTAAATACTAACTTCAACATGCACCAAATACTAACTTCAACATGCACTAAATACTAACTTCAACATGCACCAAATACTAACATCAACATGCACTAAATACTAACTTCAACGTGCACCAAATACTAACATCAACATGCACCAAATACTAACATCAACATGCACCAAATACTAACTTCAACATGCACCAAATACTAACTTCAACATGCACTAAATACTAACTTCAACATGCACCAAATACTAACTTCAACATGCACTAAATACTAACTTCAACATGCACCAAATACTAACATCAACATGCACTAAATACTAACTTCAACGTGCACCAAATACTAACATCAACATGCACTAAATACTAACATCAACATGCACCAAATACTAACTTCAACATGCACCAAATACTAACTTCAACATGCACTAAATACTAACTTCAACATGCACCAAATACTAACATCAACATGCACCAAATACTAACATCAACATGCACCAAATACTAACTTCAACATGCACCAAATACTAACTTCAACATGCACTAAATACTAACTTCAACATGCACTAAATACTAACTTCAACGTGCACCAAATACTAACATCAACATGCACCAAATACTAACTTCAACATGCACCAAATACTAACTTCAACATGCACTAAATACTAACTTCAACGTGCACCAAATACTAACATCAACATGCACCAAATACTAACTTCAACATGCACTAAATACTAACTTCAACATGCACCAAATACTAACATCAACATGCACTAAATACTAACATCAACATGCACCAAATACTAACTTCAACATGCACCAAATACTAACTTCAACATGCACTAAATACTAACTTCAACGTGCACCAAATACTAACATCAACATGCACCAAATACTAACATCAACATGCACCAAATACTAACTTCAACATGCACTAAATACTAACTTCAACGTGCACCAAATACTAACATCAACATGCACCAAATACTAACATCAACATGCACTAAATACTAACATCAACATGCACCAAATACTAACTTCAACATGCACCAAATACTAACTTCAACATGCACTAAATACTAACTTCAACATGCACTAAATACTAACTTCAACGTGCACCAAATACTAACATCAACATGCACCAAATACTAACATCAACATGCACCAAATACTAACATCAACGTGCACCAAATACTAACATCAACATGCACCAAATACTAACATTAACATGCACCAAATACTAACATCAACGTGCACCAAATACTAACATCAACATGCACCAAATACTAACATCAACATGCACCAAATACTAACTTCAACATGCACCAAATACTAACTTCAACATGCACTAAATACTAACATCAACGTGCACCAAATACTAACATCAACATGCACTAAATACTAACATCAACATGCACCAAATACTAACATCAACATGCACCAAATACTAACATCAACATGCACCAAATACTAACTTCAACGTGCACTAAATACTAACATCAACATGCACCAAATACTAACATCAACATGCACCAAATACTAACTTCAACATGCACTAAATACTAACTTCAACATGCACCAAATACTAACTTCAACATGCACCAAATACTAACATCAACATGCACCAAATACTAACATCAACATGCACCAAATACTAACATCAACGTGCACCAAATACTAACTTCAACGTGCACCAAATACTAACTTCAACATGCACCAAATACTAACTTCAACATGCACTAAATACTAACATCAACATGCACCAAATACTAACATCAACATGCACCAAATACTAACTTCAACATGCACTAAATACTAACTTCAACATGCACCAAATACTAACTTCAACATGCACTAAATACTAACATCAACATGCACTGAATACTAACATCAACATGCACTAAATACTAACTTCAACATGCACCAAATACTAACTTCAACATGCACTAAATACTAACATCAACATGCACCAAATACTAACATCAACATGCACTGAATACTAACATCAACATGCACTAAATACTAACTTCAACATGCACTAAATACTAACATCAACATGCACCAAATACTAACTTCAACATGCACCAAATACTAACATCAACATGCACCAAATACTAACATCAACATGCACTAAATACTAACTTCAACATGCACTAAATACTAACTTCAACATGCACCAAATACTAACATCAACATGCACTAAATACTAACATCAACATGCACTAAATACTAACTTCAACATGCACTAAATACTAACTTCAACATGCACTAAATACTAACTTCAACATGCACTAAATACTAACTTCAACATGCACTAAATACTAACTTCAACATGCACTAAATACTAACATCAACATGCACTAAATACTAACTTCAACATGCACTGAATACTAACATCAACATGCACCAAATACTAACTTCAACATGCACTAAATACTAACTTCAACATGCACCAAATACTAACATCAACATGCACCAAATACTAACATCAACATGCACCAAATACTAACTTCAACATGCACTAAATACTAACTTCAACATGCACCAAATACTAACATCAACATGCACCAAATACTAACATCAACATGCACCAAATACTAACATCAACGTGCACCAAATACTAACTTCAACGTGCACTAAATACTAACATCAACATGCACCAAATACTAACATCAACGTGCACCAAATACTAACTTCAACATGCACTAAATACTAACATCAACATGCACCGAATACTAACATCAACATGCACCAAATACTAACTTCAACATGCACTAAATACTAACTTCAACATGCACCAAATACTAACATCAACATGCACCAAATACTAACATCAACATGCACCAAATACTAACATCAACATGCACCAAATACTAACATCAACGTGCACCAAATACTAACTTCAACGTGCACTAAATACTAACATCAACATGCACCAAATACTAACTTCAACATGCACTAAATACTAACATCAACATGCACTAAATACTAACTTCAACATGCACTAAATACTAACTTCAACATGCACTAAATACTAACTTCAACATGCACTAAATACTAACTTCAACATGCACTAAATACTAACATCAACATGCACCAAATACTAACATCAACATGCACCAAATACTAACATCAACATGCACTAAATACTAACTTCAACGTGCACCAAATACTAACTTCAACATGCACTAAATACTAACATCAACATGCACTAAATACTAACTTCAACATGCACTAAATACTAACTTCAACATGCACTAAATACTAACTTCAACATGCACTAAATACTAACTTCAACATGCACTAAATACTAACTTCAACATGCACTAAATACTAACTTCAACATGCACTAAATACTAACTTCAACATGCACTAAATACTAACATCAACATGCACCAAATACTAACATCAACATGCACCAAATACTAACTTCAACATGCACTAAATACTAACTTCAACATGCACTAAATACTAACATCAACATGCACCAAATACTAACTTCAACATGCACTAAATACTAACATCAACATGCACCAAATACTAACATCAACATGCACCAAATACTAACATCAACATGCACCAAATACTAACTTCAACATGCACTAAATACTAACTTCAACGTGCACCAAATACTAACATCAACATGCACTAAATACTAACATCAACATGCACCAAATACTAACATCAACGTGCACCAAATACTAACATCAACATGCACCAAATACTAACTTCAACATGCACCAAATACTAACTTCAACATGCACTAAATACTAACATCAACATGCACCAAATACTAACTTCAACATGCACCAAATACTAACTTCAACATGCACTAAATACTAACTTCAACATGCACCAAATACTAACATCAACATGCACCAAATACTAACATCAACATGCACCAAATACTAACTTCAACATGCACTAAATACTAACTTCAACATGCACTAAATACTAACTTCAACATGCACTAAATACTAACTTCAACATGCACTAAATACTAACTTCAACATGCACTGAATACTAACTTCAACATGCACTAAATACTAACATCAACATGCACTAAATACTAACATCAACATGCACCAAATACTAACTTCAACATGCACTAAATACTAACATCAACATGCACTAAATACTAACATCAACATGCACCAAATACTAACATCAACATGCACCAAATACTAACATCAACATGCACCAAATACTAACTTCAACATGCACCAAATACTAACATCAACATGCACCAAATACTAACTTCAACATGCACCAAATACTAACTTCAACATGCACTAAATACTAACTTCAACATGCACCAAATACTAACTTCAACATGCACCAAATACTAACATCAACATGCACCAAATACTAACTTCAACATGCACTAAATACTAACATCAACATGCACCAAATACTAACATCAACATGCACCAAATACTAACTTCAACATGCACCAAATACTAACATCAACATGCACCAAATACTAACTTCAACATGCACCAAATACTAACATCAACATGCACCAAATACTAACATCAACATGCACCAAATACTAACTTCAACGTGCACTAAATACTAACATCAACATGCACCAAATACTAACATCAACATGCACCAAATACTAACTTCAACATGCACCAAATACTAACATCAACATGCACCAAATACTAACTTCAACATGCACTAAATACTAACTTCAACATGCACCAAATACTAACATCAACATGCACCAAATACTAACATCAACATGCACCAAATACTAACTTCAACATGCACTAAATACTAACTTCAACGTGCACTAAATACTAACATCAACATGCACCAAATACTAACATCAACATGCACTAAATACTAACATCAACATGCACCAAATACTAACTGTAGCAGATATACATGAATCAGTGCACCTCGTTCAGTTATCCTGTGTAGGGTCAAAGGTCAACAGTCGACTCTAAATAAAGATCAGAAACGCGAACACGTGAACAAACATCAGTGAGATAAGAACTATCTAAAATTACAGAAACATTCTTTGACAAACATTTACGTAACTTAACTACTTAGATTTTTGTTGTTGGAGCCGTGTCCTATCTGCTAACATGGAGGAGGTGGGGTTTATGATCTATACTGCAGCCAGCCACCAGGGGGCAATCCAGAGGTTTAGACACCAAATAGAATAAATAACTGATTGTGATATTGATTGGTTGTAGTTAAATAGATAAATAAGTAAGTATTTACAGTCCGGAGCAGGAGCTGACTGACATGTTGCCTCTGAAATGAGATAATTGACGTCAACAAGCTGATTTTCTTTCTGTCACGTGACTGAAGTATTAGATTGAATAGATTCTGTTCGCTGGGGCAGGTTCTGTTGGTTCTGTTGGTTTCATGTTTTCACTCGGGCTGTGACGCAGCATTGACTCTCGTCTTCCCGTCTGCAGGCCGTCCTCAACGTGTCCCGCATCGACGCTGCCAACCAGAAAGCCAACAACCTCATGAAGCGATAGAGGAGGCGTCGCCCTCTTCTCCCTTTTCTAATTCCTCCTGCTCGCTCCAACGTGCCGCCGCTGTTCTTCTCTTTCTTGTAACATTATTGCTTTTGTATTCACAGGGACTTTCTCAGTAGTGAGGTCATAGTGAGTGTTTCTCTTTATTCTGAATATATTCTGATGGGAGTTATGGTTTGTGCATTTTTCACGGCTCTGTACAGATACTTCATTATTGTACTTCTGTAGATTTTTTTCTTTTACTCCACATTTCAAACACATATCCAGATTTTCTCCTGCTCACATTTTCAAAACAGGCTCGTAACTTTAATGCATTTGAAGGAAATTATCCATCTTTTTTATTTTGCATCATCGAGCGTCGCCTTCCCAACATCAACCCAGATTCCAGGAGAGAAGAGGAAAGGATCCGATGTCCACGATGAGGAGAAACAAGACGACGTCCTTCTTCTTCTCTGGACTTAAAGAAAACTTCAGTCAACACACGTTTTATCCTCCTGGACTATTGGTTGTTTTTTATGTGGTTTGAAGTCACAAGTGGTTTAAGTGTAATTATCTCTGGATAGAGAAACTTTTTACTTTTATACTTTTAGTACATTTCCTGCCTGAACTTTTACTGGAGTAAAGAGGTTGAATCAGTACTTTGATACTTTTACTTGAGTCGTTTTTAACACAACTGTGTGTACTTGTACTTGAGGGGTGAACGTCTGGACTCATGTGGTCAGAGTCGGGCCACAGGACGCCATGTGGGGGAACTGTGGGGGAACTGGGTCACTGCAGCGAACACAAGCGGGTCTGTGGCCCCGGGGCCGTGAGTCTGAAACCCACAACTGGCATTACTCATGTTTCGGGTAAAATGAGAATTAATCTGTAGAATATATTTAAAGATTTCATAAATAAGAGACATCACTTTATCTCCCAGTGTAAACATCACTGTGCCCCCCCCCCCCTTCTCTGGAATCTTCCATTGGGGCTGAAACACGTGCATGATGGCGCCCCCTGCAGGCCCAGCCGGGTACTGCCAAGAAGCAGGAATCACGTATTTGTCCCCAGATGAAGCTCTCTGCTGACACCAAGCGGACAAACACGGAACCTGCTCCACCAGGCCTCTCCATCTTCTTTCTGCTCCGCGGTGACAGAAAATGGAGGAAAAGTGACGAGTCTTTATTTTCTAAATCTCACTTCATCACTTGTTTTCACAGCAAACCTGAAAAATCACATGTGGTTATTTAGCATCTGGGTTTCATGATGAGTTACATCACGTTCTGAGGACACGGTCAGATAAATAGATAAATAGATGGATATATAAGAAGTATTTAATATTTTAAGTATAAGTTGATTGAAAGACATGATTTCGAGGCCAGATCCAGATGAATAAGTGGAGCTACAGAACGCTGAGCATTAGACCGACACATCTGTCCTGATGTCACGTGTCATTAAATCCAGATGCTGTGGTTTGTGGTTAATAATTATCTACCAATAAGCAGCTGATGACCTGTGTTGACCTTTGACCTCCGTGCTTCTCACGTGTGTGTTGTCATGTGACCATGAAGATGAGAGTCATGACATCACTGGTGTGTGAGGCGGTTGTCTTGGTGACAGTCAGCATCACGAGGAGGTCCTTTGATCCTGATCATTAATTAATCACATTATTAATTGATTGACTGGCGGGTGCATTAGGGAACGGGACTGCGCGGTGCATGCTGGGAGAAGGGCAGCATGGGGGCGCGCAGCCGCAGGAAAATGTTTGCGCGTTCAAGGCAGGAAAAAACAGAAAGTGGCGCAGCGGAGTCTGCGCAGTTCGGCTGTTCTCGTCAGTCCGAAGTTTCGGGAGACGCGCCGAGGAAGGAGGGAGCGAGCAGCGCCATTTTCCTGGTAACTATTTCCTACGTTCACCTTCTTACACCGAACACCGGAGCGTGCGCGGTTTGGCGTTAAATAGCACGTAGAGCTACAACGCGCGAAAACGCACGTATAGCTACAATGCGTAAAAACGGGCGCAGCGGCGGAGCCAGCGGACGCTTCCTCCTCCGGCCGTCGAGCACCGGGAATCGCGCGGATCTACTTGACGCAGCGGAGGGACGCGTCGCCTCCTCGTCCACGGTTCCTTCGCGCATCGTTACCGACGTTAGATCGTCGCGTTTTTCCGGTTTCACGTTGCGGCGGCTCAGGCGCGCGCAGCAAACCGAGATGGCGGAGACGGTGCAGCTGCTCATGCACGAGCACCACAAAGGCACCGGAGAGCTGCCGGCTGATTGGCTCTCACCGACCACGTGACCGGAAGAGACGCAGCAGCGGGCATGAGATTCATTTTATAAGTTCAAATAAAATAAACTTTATTGATCCATGTAAATTCAGAATGAGGCAAACAAGAGAACACGTGACAGACTGAAGATAAACATCTGAAGCAGTTTACTACAGTTTAACTATATACGTGCATATATAGATATAAATTAACTAGTATATGATATCATATAAAGTGGTATGTTACAATATATAATAGAAAAGTTGTTCTTGTCTGTTAATACGTTTACAATTATCTTATACAGTTTGACTTGACTGGTAGAAATTAAATTCATTGACAAACAAGATAAATCACAGAAATTAATAAGAACTATGGGAAATATTAAACAAGTTTTTTTTTAAAAAAAAGGTAATTAAGATGTTTTAATTAAGTCTTCACTGTAAAACGTGGATTCATGGGAGATATTTCTGTGATTCGATAAAGATGGAGAACAAATCACAGCAGATCATCGAGCTCCTTCTTCTTCGTTGTTCTTCATCATCAAGGCATTTTCCCTCTTCATTTTAAAATGTAACCAGCTGGGGGCAGTGTAGAGAACAAGAAGTTCTTAGTCTGTGAAAACTGCAGATTTTATTATGAGACTAAAGCTGCGTCAGACTGGGATGAAAACATTCTGTCTCTGTATCTTATATCTTATATGTTTATCAAGTCCCCAGTGACCAACAGGTTCAAGTTCTAATCAATCATTTATTCAAACAATATCTCTATGACTCTGTTCTTTTACAAATACACATGTAAACAGGTTTGTGTCTCATCAACAAACAGACATTTATCACACACGCAGACTGAAACACATTCCAGATCTTTGTAGTTCTGAGTCGTCAAAACAGAATGAGAGATATCTGATTGGTCAGAATCATGATGTAGACGTCAAGTTTGGAAACACGTAACATTAAAGCCTCAAAGAAAACCTGTGCAGAGCCGATGTCACATGACAACATCGCTGCGATATCAACCTGAAAGTTGTTTTACCAGCCACAATAAACTGAGAGGAGAAGGAGAAGAAGAATATCTCCAACATGTTTCCTCTTCAGGTTCATGCCACTGTTCTATGTTCCCGTCTGTTTCGATGACTTGTCTGAGAGGAGACAACGTTATCACCAGAGCTACACGAGGCTCAGGATTGGCTGGTTTACTGCATCAGTGTGTGACTCATCCATTCCGATGTGTTGTAGAGTTGTTGGGAGTCTTTCTCTTTGACTTTCCTCTCATTCGTTCTCTTCTTCTTCCTGTGTTTTGCAGACCCTCTTCCATCCAGATCAGGACCAGGCGCTCCTTCAGGGCGAGGAAACCGGACTCGGTACCAGAGTCGTACCAGCAGGAACCTCAGAAGAAGATTTAGAGGAGCGGACGAGGAGGAGGTGGAGCCATGTCGGCCTCATGGCGTGAGGACGATGAAGAGTTTAAGGTGGGAGGAGCAAAAGGAGGTTTGAGAGCCAAACCGAGGTTCTCCTTCAACGAGGTCAAAGTGCTGCTGGAGGCAGTGAAGAGGAACAGATACATCATCCTCAGTGAGTAGAAGGAACCTGCGTCTTCACTTCCTCTGTTTAAAAGGACTTTGTCCAAAGCCTGAAGCCGAGAACACATTTAGAGTTATTGCCAGAGATGTTCTGACACCATCTTCTCTTTCCTGATACCGATTTGAAATCTGCTTTCTCACTGTGGTCCAGCCAGCTGCCTCTTAAAATCTGCACCTGTATCACGACACCTCAAACAGACGAGCATCACGTTCTTGTATATTTACACACTCTGCTTGGAACAACCACTGAAGAGAAACGTTAAATATCACACACTCTCTCTGCCTCTCCTCGTCTGTAGGGAAGTTTAACCAGGGCGTGTCAGCCGAGACCAAGAAACAGACGTGGGCTGAAATCACGAATCAGATCAACGGCCTGGGAGAGAATCACCGAGAGGTTTGTTTCTGTCATCGTTTACTTCAGTTATTAGAAGGAAAACTGTGTCTAATAGTATTTCTCTTTTATCGTCTGCAATAAAAGAGAAATACTCTTATAGATAAATTATTATAAATTATTTAAAAGTATAATAAGCACCCTGTGGTTCTTGTGGCACTGAATCCACACTCTGTATCTTTAATGTGCACACTGGACCTTTTCATGCCGGTCTAGGTTGTAGCTCTCCAGCTGTGATCCATACGACCATGATGTCGTACTGGTTAAAGTGATGCGTCTCCATACGACCATGATGTCGTACTGGTTAAAGTGATGCGTCTCCTCACGACCATGATGTCGTACTGGTTAAAGTGATGCGTCTCCTCACGACCATGATGTCGTACTGGTTAAAGTGATGCGTCTCCATACGACCATGATGTCGTACTGTTAAAGTGATGCGTCTCCTCACGACCATGATGTCGTACTGGTTAAAGTGATGCGTCTCCATACGACCATGATGTCGTACTGGTTAAAGTGATGCGTCTCCTCACGACCATGATGTCGTACTGGTTAAAGTGATGCGTCTCCTCACGACCATGATGTCGTACTGGTTAAAGTGATGCGTCTCCTCACGACCATGATGTCGTACTGGTTAAAGTGATGCGTCTCCTCACGACCATGATGTCGTACTGGTTAAAGTGATGCGTCTCCTCACGACCATGATGTCGTACTGGTTAAAGTGATGCGTCTCCTCACGACCATGATGTCGTACTGGTTAAAGTGATGCGTCTCCTCACGACCATGATGTCGTACTGGTTAAAGTGATGCGTCTCCATACGACCATGATGTCGTACTGGTTAAAGTGATGCGTCTCCTCACGACCATGATGTCGTACTGGTTAAAGTGATGCGTCTCCTCACGACCATGATGTCGTACTGGTTAAAGTGATGCGTCTCCTCACGACCATGATGTCGTACTGGTTAAAGTGATGCGTCTCCTCACAGGTGCGTCAGATCATGAAGAAATGGGCGGACCTCAAATGTGACGGGAAGCGACGTATCGCCACCTTCAGGGGCCCGAATGGCAGCAACCTGAGGAAGAAGAACCTGGGCCCCGTGGAGAAGATGGTGCATAAGATCCTGCGGATGAGTCCCAGTGGAGGTGAGCAGCAGAAAGTCGAGGCCTCTGTCTTCGACCTCGTCGTGTTGAAGGCTTGAGACGTAATAACATTGATCTACTCACGGTGAGAACTGTAGATAACGTGGGGTCGTACCAGAGCCTGTCGGGAGAGGAGCAGTTACAAAGTGTTCATAGTTAGTTAAGAAATATTTAATTCATGTTTCTATACATTTAATGTGTTATTTAATTACTTATTACATTTTCTAGCACAATTTCAGTTCTGTAATCGTTTATTATGGTTTATTAACTCCCAGAAGCTTTTAGCTGAGCTCGTACAGATTTTAGAGACGTGAAGCGTTTGAAGATTCTCCAGGAAATGACGACACAGGAAGTAAAAATACAAACGTAAACACTGGATGAACATCGACTGACGTACGTGTCATTGTTTGTCTTGAATCAAACCTTTAATCACATGCTGTTCTCAGACGGCGACAGTGAACAGGAACCTGACGACGACGAGGAATCGTCAAAGCTTTACCCGAAAGGTCTGACGTCCAGCGCCGCCAATTACTCCTACCTCGGTTTGACGGACAGCTCCATCTCGTTACCTGGAGGAGCCTCCTACGACATGTCTCCTCTCTCCTCACCGGAGAAGGAACTGGGCGGTAAGCAGAGGAAACCTCGTGGCTCTGTGTTTATCATCCACAGCAACTTTCTATCTGTGTCGCAGCAGAAAGGATGTGATGTCATGTCTTTATGTCCCACAGGAGATCCCTTTCATTCCTCCTCCGACTTTGACTTGGAGCTGGGAGACGAAGGAGGTGAGAGCAAAGCACGAAGAACATCTCACTTCTGAAACCTCAGCACTTTGAAAACTTAAACTTAAACTTCTCAGCCTCTAAAACAGACGGAGACTCAGAATGTTTCAGATTTCTGTGATAAGTTGATGAAGATCTTGAAGGTCTTGGTTCTTCCTGTTTATCAGATCAGCGTTCACACTCCTGTTTAAACCCCGACTGCTTCACTCTGGTTTCACTTGCTCCTCTTCAAGCACTTTATTATTTGATATCTCTTTGTTTACCTGTGTTACTTTCGGTGTTTCCTCATTTCCTGTGTATGAGGTTTACGACAGCGTTCCCTCAGTGGTTTGTATGAAAAGTGACATTTAATCAGAGCAGAGCTCATCAGTCGCTGCTCTGAGTTTGTTCTTCAGAAGCTGTGAAACTAAAATGTTTGGTGTCTCTGTCGTCTCCCAGAACGAAACATGGACTTTGATGAAAATGACGACTCCCTGTTCTCCTCCGCTCCCGCCTCTCTTCCCCCGCCCTCCTCCGCCGCCGCTCTGGACCCCCTTCCTGACAACGCCCTGCTGAGGGTCAAGCCCGTCCACACCTACTCCCGAAGCAGCCAGAACCACATCCAGAACCACAACTACTCCAGACCGATGCCGGGACCCTCTTCTTCCGCAGCCTCCACCTCCTCTGGTTTCCCTTCAGCATCTGATTCAAAGGCCGCCGCTGTGTCCACTGCTGCACCTCCTTTGTCGCAGTCCCCTACAAGCTCCAATATGACTGCCTCCTCCCTCCCTAGGCCCCCCCCTGCTTCCTCCGCCAATGACTCTACCTCTGACCGTGCATCCTCCTCATCCTCCATCCTACCACCTTCTGCTCCTCCTCCCGCTCCCTCTGCTGCCGTCTCCTCCTCCTCTGGTGCTTCTGCGACCGCTGCTCCCTCCTCCTTTGTCCACCGCACCTCAGGCTCAAACCCGTGTGACCCTCTGCCGGCTGGAGCGTCCTCTCGCCGGTCCCAGGACACCGTGGGCCAGATGGCCACTCAGAGCCTGCAGCAGCAGCGAGCCAGCAGGATGCTGCTGACCTCCATGTCTCAGTCTATGGAGATGCTGGCTCAGTCCGTCCAGCTGCTGGTGGAGAGCCAGCAGGAGTTTGTGCAGGAGTCTCTGCTGCTGCAGAGAGAGACGGTGGACGTCCTGAGGGACTTCTCCAACACTGCGCTGACGATGCTGAGGGACAAAGGCAGCAGCGGACATCAGGCGCAGCAGCTTCATCCCCCTCCTCGCTTCTGAAACACGGAGAGGAACAAACTATTGACGCTTTCAGGAGCAAACACGAGAAGCGACCGAGCCGAGTGCTGAACATTGTTCTCTTGTGTTTGCTGCTGGTTGTGATGAGCAGCTGCTGAAACCCCCGAGCGGTGGACTGGTTGGTGCTGAAACGTGGAGACGCAACTAATATCACATGAATGGGTGTAAAATGAAACATCATCATCAATGTCATTATTATTATTGTTTGTCTTTACTTAGGGAGGGGTCCTGTGTTTTTGGTGAATACGGTTATTTACTGAACGTTCATTAATTCACTCCACAGGCTACAATGAGCAAAACGACTTAACGACCAACATGCATATGGGCCCAGTGTCATTGTGCAATGAGCAGTGACTTCAGAGTTTACATCTTCACAAAGCACCGGAAGCTCCTGTCAACGATTCTGGCCAATCGGGTCGCAGACATCGGGTTAATCACTGGTTCGATAAGTTTATAGCTGAAGTTTGACTCTAGGAAGAGAAGCGGCGGCGCTACAGGAGCCAACATGGACCATTTTCAACTGTAAAGTTTAACGCAGGAAATTCACTGTAAAAAGGACGAAATGACACCGAGATGAACGGAGATAAATCCACCAATCGAGCGACGGATGAGTCAAGTCTTTCATGGGACCTTTTACATTTCAGTTTGATGCAGACACGAATAAAACATTTGATTTAACAGATAACAAATCTTTGGTTCAGAGTTCCTGAGCCTAACGACGTCGTTTAGTAGAAACGAGTTTTGGTCGATGAGCGATCAGGAAACTCTTCATTCAGACAAAGTGGTCAGAGACGATTTAGAAGAACATATTTTTTATTCTTTTTCTGTTGATGAGCAGAAAACTTGGAAGGAGGATGAACATCTGTAAACATTATTACTAGTAACAGCTACTAAACGGACATTTTAAAGCAGGTGTGGTTAAAACCCTGCTGCAGGATGATGGACCAACGAACGAGGTGGAAACAGGAATCTTTGGATTTTATAACGTAGATTTAATGTAGAATATGATGGAGCCACTTCCTGCAGGAAACTGTCCGACCTCTTCCCCTCCTCAAACTTCTGATTAGTGAGCGTCCGACCAATACAAAAACAGGTGAACGTGTTTTAATGAAGTTCTGCTGCTGAAACTTTGACCCTCTTCTTTGCCTCCTGAGCTCAGTCCAGCTGTTTGCACTGAGTCTGCAGACGTCTCTCAGCCGAACTGTAACACGAGGATGTTTCCTACAAACAGACCCTGACAATAAAGGTTTTATTAAATAAAAACACAAATGTGTTGAGAGTACTTTCTGAATTTTGTGCAGTTTTGTCGAGATGAAACGGAAAGTGTTGAGTTAAAGTCCTGTGTGGCCATATATCTATCTATCCATATATCTATATATCTATATATCTATCTATATCTCACTTATAGCAAGTTGTTTCCTCAGGGTTGGCTTTCCCCTCTACATTGTCTTACTGGCACATTAAGGTGCAGCTGCAGGATCTATTATTATAATTATAATACAAATTATTATTATTTGAGGTTTCTTCCAGTTAATGAGGGAGTTTTTCTTCTCAGTTGTCAAAGTGGGGCTCATTGTGGAAACTTGAGTTTCTTGATATTTTAACCTCTGTGCTCTCAGCTCTGGTCCCAGTGTGAACCTGCTGCTCCCACAGCGTCAGCATCTGAAAACCAATCTGCACAGTTCATATGAACAATAATAATTATAATAATAACAGCTTTATTTAAATAGCACCTTTCAAAACAGCCGCTGAAAGTGCTTCACATGGAGGAAAAATTAAAAACAAGAATATGAGCTTGAGGTTTAGGATTTATTTTCTACAAAGATTTCAGTTATATTTAAAAAAAATCACCTGTCAACAACATAAGTGAGTTGATTGACAGGTATATAAACAAAACAGAGCATAATAAAGTAAATTGTGACATTTCTCTTAATGAATTCATAATATTATATAATTCTATATAAGAGACGTGATAAGAGACGTGATCAGTAAAATAATAATAATGCTTCTCAACCACAACCTGCACCGACAGGTTTATTAACCTTCCTTGAAACCTCAGGAGGTTTGAACCAGTTCAGTGTAAAGACACCAGATCAGAAGTTCATGTCCCAGTTGCAGCTGCTGTCATCAACACGAAGCTGCGTCGCTGTGCACGAGCACGACTCACGAGTGTGTGTGTGGAAGTGGCTCCATCTAGTGTCCATGAACAGTCACTTGATGACACAGCAGCATGTTCCTGCTCCTCACTGATTCAGGATCAGCTTCACTGAGGCAGCTCCAGCTCACCCTGTGTTTCCAACCTGCAGGTTCTTCTGTGTCCTCAGAAGCAGAGAACAGGAAGATGAGTCGGGTTCAAGCACCAGTTCAAACCTGAATCACAGGAATAATGAGGCCACAGTTTCTAACAGTGAAGAAGAGTGTGATGTTTGTCTCAGGAGGTGGAGACCAAACATGGAGCTGAAAGAGACGGAGCTCTGGACTTAGATTCATCAGGTCACACGTGTAGGAAAGCAGCTGATTAACAACACGTGTCCATGTTGTGTTCTCATTTAGTTCATGTTGGAAACGAGCGGCTGATAAATAAAAGTCTGACTTTGTCCTCTGGTGAAAACAGCAACAAATCCAACCTGATCCAAATCGTCCTTTCACTCGTTAGCGTCACTTCCCAAATCTATGTATCACTAAACGTCTGTTTATTAATGAGAGGAAGTTGTGATGACAGGTTCTTTGCTTCATGTTTTCATGTCGTACGTCTGTCGGCCGGATTCTTCTGAACAACACATCTCAACCACATCTGGAGGAAATATCTTCAAATGTGTTACAATCGTTCAATGAGTGGAATTTGCTGGTTTTATGTCTCTATAACATTACATGTTTTGAACATGATATTTAGTTTAGATGAACTGAGTAGATTTCAGGGGTCAAAGGTCAGAGTGACCTCAGCAGACTGAAACTGTGCTGGATGGACGAGACACACAACCACAGTTATATTTACATTTCTCTACATGAGGAGAAGAAGCTGCAGCCAAATAACACAACTCCCATCAGGACCAGCACACTGTTACTGGTGTTACTGGCTTTAACTAGGTCAGGAGTAGAGGTCATAGGTCAAGACGACGGCACTGAGGTTAAATCTAAACCGTTAAACTTGATGTTCGTAAAATGAAACTTGAAGAAGCTGAAAGGCTGGACTTCCATCGCCCCCCCAGATGGTGAGCCGTCAGGGTTCTGACAGAACCTCGTATGGAAACAGTCAAATCAGGTGAAAGTGCTAATTAAAAACATTTAAAGCGTCACTGACGGACGATATTGTTTCCCCAGGAACAAAAAGACGTCAACAATGCGAGTCGCAAAGTGGAGGATAATCTTTTCTCCGTCTTGACAGGCTGACGGCTTGGAGACGTGAGGGGGAGAAGTGCAGCGCTGCCTGTCTTCATTAAAAGTTCTCTTCTGGGAAATGGAAGCAGCAATTCAGGCGTCTTTATCTCTGTTTAACCATGAAAGACAGATCAGCTCCCGTGTTTAAATCTGACAGCTACAACCACTTAGTCGGCTGTAATGCAGCCGTGCAAATGAACTGTCGGCAAGATGTCAGAACACAAACCAGGTATTGGAAATGTAGAAAATAAATATCACTCTTTATATTCAGGCATGAAAAGAGCTTGATCTTTTCTATCAGTGGCTTTAAACCATTTGAACAGACGCTCCTGTAAAGAGACGTTTTCATGAGTCACATGATGAGGTTTCTGTAAAAAGGGTGAGGGTTAAGTAACACAGATCGGTTGAAATATGAAAAACAACATCTTTTCCAAGAAAAATACCTTTTTATTTCATTATAAATCCACATAATTGTATCTATGAAAGCATAAAATCCCCATTTCACGTGTTGTGTTTTCTCCTTGTTCTGGTCATTTGTTTCGTTATATTCAAAGTAAATCGTGGGTATCAAACCATTGAAGACTGTAAGGTGTATGTCACATACAAACACAGACACTGTCAAACGGCAAAGGGGGAGCGAAGGGGAGCAAGGGGGATGGGACAGCGCAAGTTCTGCTGGCCATCTTTTACAACCGCTTTAATACATATAACAATTTCGAGTGCCAGCGTTTAGTCGTAGCAACACTTCGTAGCAAGTTCACCAGTGTTTCGTACACGTGCAGCTGCTTTCCAGTGTCAGAACATCAGAATTCACCATTTTCACAAACGCAGAGTCGGACGCGTGTGCTTTAAGTTTGGCTTTGAATAAATCCATCGCCGGTG